>NW_007730085.1:0-33713 GCF_000696425.1 Galeopterus variegatus | reverse complement strand
TTTTTTTTTTTTTTTTTTTTTTTTTTTGTCTTTTTTCCGTGTCCGGCAACGGATCACAACCCTCAGTGTTGCCCCCGTACCGGACCGGGGACCGGCAACGGGATCGCAAGCCTCGGCGTTGCTCCCGCGCCTCGCTCAGCCAGTGAGCGGGAGCCGGTCTGTACGTGGGATCCGAACCCTCGGACGGGAGCGCTGCCGCGCTTCCCAAGCGGCGCACTATCCAGTGCGCCACCGGGCCGGCCCAGTGCCTTTAATTTTGGATGGAGATGCTCAAAGAAGACAAAGCACAAAGACCCAGGTAATAACCAGTAGAAAGAAGAAATGCTATGCTAGGATCCTGGACAGCCCAACGTGTATCCCACCCTGGATAACCAAGAGGAGCCTCGTTCCATGCTGCCTTCCTGTTTACCGCCTTCTGCTCAGCTTGTGCTGATGGAGATAGCAAAGGGGGGTGGGCAGTGGAACGTAGCCTGATCATCCCCCAGCCTCCAGGGTGACCAGAGAGGCCTAGCACAAGGAATTGCTATAATTTTCTGTATGAGTCTCACCTGCGGGAGTAGGATTACTATACACTGGATGCCACCCCAACCTCTTTGAAGTTTAAATCCCCATTGTAACTGTTGAGGGTGGGAAATTCTAGTATGGTAATTGAAAGGTGAGTCCTTGAAGAGGTGATTATATTGTAGGACCATGCCATAGTGAATGGATTAATAATGGGGTCGGAGGCGTGGTTCTGAGGGCTTTAAAAGGAGAGCACATGGGAAGTTCTCTCTCTTTGCTCCACCATTTTCTGCCGTGTGAGACCCCTGTGTCACTGTTGTCACCATCAAGGACTTCATCAGATGTGTTCCATGGACTTTGGACTTCCCAGCCTCTGAAATTATAAGCAATAAATTTTGTTTTCTTTATAAATTACCCAGTTCCAAGTATTTTGTTATAAGCAACAGAAATGGACTAATACAAGGGTTTTACAGCAAGTTCCCTCTTCCCCCTGTATTGAGGCCACCTGTGTGCCACCCAGTGTCTTAGGGGCACCTTTATGTTTTAAAGGGCTGGCTGGTTAGCTCAGTTGGTTAGAGTGTGGTGGGATAACAACAAAGTCTAGGGATAGACAGCTGTGCTAGCCAGCTGCCCCCCCAAATATCTTTCATATGTAAAGTCCATATTTTTATTTATTTGTTTGTTTAAATTTCCCTGGTTCTCTTCCAGTGCTTATTTTCCCAAGTCAATCTCAATACCATTTCTACCGCGTTCAAAACAAGAATAATCCTGTTAATATTTGGCTGGGACTACCCTGAATTAATAGATGAGTTTTAGGGGAAGATTTTCACTTTCCAGAGGAGGCTAAATTTTTATATCTACCCTCTTAGGGTTTTCAGCTGGGCCTGAGAATTAAATTGACATAAGACAGATTAACAGGAGAAAAGCACACAAATGTATTTCATGCAAGTTTTACGTGACACGGCTGCTCTCGTAAGGAAACGAAGATGCAAAGACACAGAGTCCAACACTTACAGAGTGAGTTGAACAAAGAGTTTCACAAAGTAAACTGTGAAAGTGATGAGGCAGGGAGGCTTGGAGAAATGACGAGGAAGACGAGGGGAAGTCTGTAAGATTTGTTTGTACAGATTTTTCTCAGCCTTGACTCCCCATCCCTGGTGATAAGAATGTTGCTTTCCTCCTGGTATAGGGAGGACTTCGTCCATGTGGGGAAGAAAAAGGGGCGGTCAGAGCACCCTTCTTGCACATGCTGTGCTCCAAGTGCCTTTAGCTCAAAATAGTCCTATGCCAAAGTGGAATATTTTGAGGTAGCATATTCTGCCACTCTTCAACGTTGACAAAATTGAGTCTTTCTATTCAAGTTGGAGAATATTTTTCCATTTAAATAAAGTCTTGCTGTCCAAGTACTTTTAAAAATTCAATATTGGTTCCGAATTACCTCCCTTGAATGCTTATTTGCCAAAGAGCCTATAGAATCTTACTCACTAAGAGGGCATGTATTACCTCTTCCTCAGTTATCAAGTGATTTGCATTTTAAAAGGGGGCTTCCTCCATGCCTTAACTTAAACCAAAAGGCACTGGGACAAACAGGCACCTCAAGGTCTGGACCATGACCTCTAACCTAGACTCCAATCCCTGGAGCCTCTCCGTTCTGGTTCCACACAACACACAGGAAGGCAGTCCCTACTCCAAGGCTAACTAAACTAAAACTCCTTTTACTTTTCATGTAGTCAGCAGTGAGCACCTCTGGGTCCCAGGCAGAAGAACCAAGGAGGGTGTGAGGCCTCAGAACATGATACCCCAAAATGTGGCACCTTGGCATAAGCATAAAGGCCACTCTTTGACCTTCTCCTGCCTTTCTCCCCTGAAGACCCTCATGTGACAGGCGCCCTGCCCTATACCCAGAGGAAAGGAACAAAGACACAGACATGTAGAGGAGAATCTGAACAAACAGGCCTTGCTAAGTTCCCTTCAGTTTATTACCATTAGATCATACCCTTTTTGTCCAATCATACTTCTGCAGGACTGTGCATTCTTCAACCTGAGCATAAAAGTACATAGTTTTCCCTGGGTCTTGGGTCTTCATTTCTGAAGTCTCCCATGTCATGTAAAATTTTGGTTAAGTATATTTGTTATGCTTTTCTCTTATTAATCTGTCTTTTGTTATAGGGGTGTCAGCTGTGAACCTTGCAATGCTTTTCCCTGGGTCTTGGGTCTTCATTTCTGAAGTCTCCCATGTCATGTAAAATTTTGGTTAAATATATTTGTTATGCTTTTCTCTTATTAATCTGTCTTTTGTTATAGGGGTGTCAGCTGTGAACCTTGCAATGCGTGAGGAAAAGATATTACTTTTTCTCCTATACAAAGTTAAAGTCCCTGCCTTTAAGGAACATGGTTAGAGATTAACTTGAGAGCAGTTGCTGGTGCTGAGGAAAACCCTGCCCTGTCCTAGATTCTCCTAGTTCTAGCCCCTCTGACCCTTTTCTCATGTAACTCCTCTGCGGGCCAGCTTCATGGGTAGGCGACCTGTGCAGTCACTCAGGGCCTCAAGCTTGGATGGGCCCTGCACTTGGATGGGCCTTGCTTGGATGGGCCAACAGGCTCACCCATTGTCATCTTAGAATTCTTAATCATTTTGAACAAGGAACCCCACATTTTCATTTTGCACTAGGCCCCAAAGTTATGTAGATGGTCCTACCCCTCTGCAACACTTTGAGGCTGAAAAACAATAGGAATAGCCCAAGTCACAGCAGGGGCTGGTGGAGGGGTCAGCTAATGGTTGACATCCAAGCCCAGGAAAGTTGGGGTGCAAAGCCAGGCACTTCGGCAGCCTCTGCTGGAGACTCCTCTTCACATCCAGCAGCAAGGCCTCACTTCCACCTGCAAATAGGCCTGGTTGATTGATTTTCAAGGGGTCACCTCACAGGAGACCCAGTGCTCTTCCTTGGTTCCTCCCGGGGTCTGGGCTATAACTCAGCCCACTTAGTGAATCCTCTGCAAACCTTACTGGCTGTCATCTGAACTAGTTTAGATACAGTCCTGCTCAGTGTTTCCAGAGTTTAGCCCCCAGGAGTGCATGAGCAGCCTATGTTATCTCTCCAGACTTCTGCCTCTCTTGAGATCTTCTGGAAGTCTGGGCTGGCGAAGAGAGATACTACACTATCAGCAAGAGTATATCCAGTCTCCTGGATATACTGGACCAGAAGAAGCCACCAGAAGTGGCAGGAGAAGAGAAGGGCTGGAGCTCCTGGACCATCATCTGTAAGGGTTACCTTGCCCCCAAGCAGTGCAATCAGGTAGCAGGTAGTGATGGGCTCCAGCCTGAAAGCTCAGGGCCACATGTTCCAGGAACCCTCAGGCTCTCCCCTCCATCAGCCCCTCTAGCCAAGAGAATAAAGGCAGCTTGAGCAATAAAGGTGGCAAGATACTGCTGGGAGGCTCAGCAAACTCCCTATGGATATTCACTTTTCTAGGCTGCCTTTCTTCCTGAGGCCTGCCTGCAAGGATTTTGGCAGCAAGAGAAGGACTCATTCTCAATTTCCCAACTGGAGAGGTAGAAGGAATAAGTTTAAATGTTTGCATTTATGCTTTCATCCCTTCATTAATTTAGCACATATGGAATGCTTATTCAGGGACCAGCTGCATCCAATGCTGTGAGAACTGCTGAGAAATTTAAGGCCTCCAGGAACTTAGACTCTAGATGTGGTGTCAAAGGCAACACAGGTGAAATAGTCCATGGAAAATAATACAGTCGAATGGGATATAATATGAGCAGTACTAGATTCTGTGGTAAGACAAAGTGCTGAAGTGCAGCTTAACAGATGGTTCTTGGGGGCATACTGCATGCCAGGCTGTGCTACGTTCTCAGGGGTACCAAGACATATGAGACATGGTCCTGACACTGGAGACCCCCAGTTCTAGTTGGGGAGACAGTATTAGCAGACAATTCTTTTTTTTTTTTTTGTCTTTTTCGTGACCAGTAAGGGGATCACAACCCTTGGTGTGGTGTCGCCCGCACCACGCTCAGCCAGTGAGCGCACCGGCCATCCCTATATAGGATCCGAACCCGCGGCGGGAGTGTTGCTGCGTTCCCAGCACCGCACTCTCCCGAGTGCGCCACGGGGTCGGCCCAGCAGACAATTCTGATATGCCAGGGCACAGTGGCAGCACAGAGGAGGGCCACTGAGCCCAAACCAGATGGTATAATATGTGCACGTGCGCCACGGGGTCGGCCCAGCAGACAATTCTGATATGCCAGGGCACAGTGGCAGCACAGAAGAGGGCCACTGAGCCCAAACCAGATGGTATAATATGTGCACTGAGTCAGGGCAGCCTTGCCAAGGAAGCCCGGAACGATGCTCTAGGCACAGAGGACAATATGAAAAGATCCAATGGCCAGGTATGATTGAGAATTACAAGCAGGGAGTTCTCAGAGGCAGGGAGAGGCAGGAAGTGAGCTTAGAGAGGTGACTAGAGATCAAACCATGCAGAGCTTTGTTAAGGAAATTGACCTTGTTTTGGGAGAGGGTGGAGGCTGCCAAAGGATTTTAATAGATAACTCTGATGCTGCGAAGAGGATGGACTTGAGAGAAACAAGACTGCAAGCTGGGAGACCAGTTAGGAAACAACAGCAAGGGTCCGATCAAAAGTGATGGAGACCCACGTCAGAGCAGTGGCAGTCGGGATGGAGAAGAGAGGACATACTGCTCTTGCTGCCTAGAGTGCATTCTCCCCGTTTTTTCATGCAGTTCACTCCCATGCGTGTTCTCTGACCCCCAGGCTTGGCAGATCCTTCTACTATACAATAGCCTAGCTCTGGGTACCTCCATCCATAATTTGTCCCAGTTGTCATTCTAGACTTATTCCTGAGATTATTTCATTAACGTCTGCATTCCTCATTAGGACTATGAACTCTGTAGCTGTGGGAACCATGCCTGCCATGCTCACTGCTATATCCCTAATCCCTGCATGTTGTAGGGCTCAATAAATATGAGGGTACGTCAAAAAGTTTGTGAAAAAATAGAATTTAAAGATAATATGAATCTTCCCATGAACTTTTTGAAGACCCCTCATTTCTGGAATGAATGGATGACAGATTTGTCTGCTATTTGGAAGCTCATGGGAATTCAGAGAATATCTACGTGGGTTGGAAGACTTCACAGGTAAGATATAAACACAGAAAATGTTAAATAACAACACAAGACAACAACACAATAGAGAGGACAGGCACTGTGTGATAAGTGTCAAGGAAACAGTACAAACACTGTGTGTTAAAGGAGATGGTGTATCAGCTATGATGTTTTTGTCAGCAGGTAACAAAAAACCTGAACTCAGATTGGCACTAACTGCAAAGGAATGTATTATTTCTCATAGCAGAGGTTCAGAGGAAGTGTGGGCTTGGGGAGGTTGAAACAGTAGCTCAAGGAGTCCTTTCCCTCCTGCTCTGCTGTCCCTGAGTAGGCCTCATCCTCAAGCTGGGCGGCAGGCTGCTCACAGCAGTTCTAGACACGGAAATATCCTATGGAAGAAGGAAAGACCATCTCTTCCCTCATCTCTTTCCCAGGAGCTCCCCAGAAGATTTCTCACAGCATCTCACTGGCCAGAATTGATTCACACGACAATCCCCAGGCTGACCACTAGTGAGGTGGGTAGGATTTCTGCAACTGACTTAGATTAAGCACAATCCACTCCAGGAATTGGGATGGGGTCACTGCCCGCTGAGTTACAAAGGAGGAGTAAATATCCCACAGAAATTGGGATCTGTTAGACATGAACAAATGGGAAAATGGATGTCAAGTAAAAATCAACAGTGTCTACAGCAGCCCAGCTGCTTGTATATATAACATCTACTTACACCATTTCTCCCATATAGAGAGGTCACTCTGTGCTGAAATTGTCTACAAAAGGCTTCATGGAGGAAGAAGAATTTAAGTTAGGTCTTAAAGGAAGAGTAGGACTTGTACAGGTAGAGAAGAGGTAATGAGAAATGGGAAACTAGATGGGGAGATTAGCCAACCTTGCTCCCAGAAAATGCCTCTCCAAGAGCCACCATTTAAACCCAGACAATCCTGAGTAATAGAAAAAGCTGGACTTAGATGGCAAAAAGGCCTGAACTCATATCTTGGCTCGGCAACTCAAGTTTCTTAACCTCTTGGAATCTCAGTTTCCTCTGCAATGAAGTGGGACTTGAGGGTCCGAAGGAATGATTCGTCCAGGGCTTGCCCAGTCCCTCGGAGCACCCCTGTGTCCCGGGTGGTGAGAGGAAAGACACAGGGAAGTGAAGGGGCCCTCAGGGGTGAGGGAAGCAGGTACCAGCAGGTGGCAGGAGGGTGGGAGCAGGGGCAGCTCTCTGTCAGGGAGAAAGGAAGGTGCAGGCTGAGCAGGTATAGGATGGAGAGCCAGGAGGGACTGGATGGCTCCCCAACTCAAGATCCAGGCTCTCAGCCTGGCCCAACCCAGCTGGGGTCGAGACCTAGGAGTAACAGGAAAGCCTGGCTGGGGGCCAGGACACCTGGATACCAGGGCCCATGCCTCAGATCCCTCTGTCAGGAATCAGAAGTGACACCTGAGAGGCCACAGGCTCAAGTTCCCTGTAAAATAAACAGATACCAGGATGGAAACATCCAGAGGAGCAGTCACCTGCTGCCCCTCCCCACATTCCCTGTCCTGCCCCCCTCCCCCATCATCAGGAACAGGTGTAATCTGCATTACAGAAAGAGACCTCCTTAGAAGTCTGGGGGCAGTGGGCCACTTGGGTACATTAAGTCTTAGCGGGAGTACATCTTTAATTTTTTAACTATTTCTATTATGAAAAATTTCAAGCATACACAGAGAGAATATAATAATGAACCCTCATATTACTATAACCGGGCTTCAAAAATTATCAACTCATGGTCAATCTTTTATCTGTCTTCCTCCAACTTTTTTGGGGGGATGAAAGCATAAGGTCATGGCCTTTTTTTTCTTTTTTAAGAACACATACATACACACCCCTTTGACAGAGACAGATTTTCATATACAGGGCTTATTTAAAGGTGAGGAAAGGGACAATCATTTGTTAAACTCTCCCAACATGCCTGGGCGGGGATAGTGTTAATCGCTTATTCCTCCCAACAACTGGAGAAATAGGAATAATTAAGCAAATGGGAGAAAGGTCACATGCAGTAAATGACAGAGGTCCATCAAGTCCAAACCCCTGCTCCTCCACTCTATTGCCTCCTATCTCCTTACACACCAAGGACACCACTAGGGAGGCTAAGGCAAAAATGGAGGAAACAATGAAAGTCACGTAGTGATGGTGGTATTGTTGGAGCACGGGGGTGGTGACAGCTACTCTGTGGTCTTACCTCAGTTCCCTGAGCTCCATTTACTCCTTTCCTTGGCCTGGTGGTACCCACTTTCCACCTTCTAGGACACTCATGCTGACCATCCTTATCCCAGATCCCCCCTGAAACCTGCTCCAAGGAAAGGAGCTCAGGTTAGGGAGCTATAGTATCACCTACAGCAGGGCTGCCCAATAGACTTTCTGCAGTGATAGAAATGTGCTATTCTGCACTATCCAGTATGGTAGCTACAAGTCACATGGGGCTATTGAGCACTTGAAATGTGGCTCTATGTGGAGGGCTTTGAATGCCAGGTAAAGAAGGCAAGACTCTGTCTTGTAGGTGGTGGGAAAGTGGGAAAGACGTGTGAGCAATGGGATGTTTTGATGGGGACAGAGGAAGCTTTCTGGTTTTATTTGCTGATTGGTTTGATTGCTACGACAAATCACAGTCTTCCAAGTGATGGACCCTGGTCTAAGCTTATGCACAATTGCATTTAATTCTCGTATTCAGCCGTATGAAGTTGATAGTTTACAGATGAAGAAACTGAGACTCAGTTATGGTAAGTGTCACACAATTAGCAAGCGGCAGAGGAATTTGAAATTAAGTCTGTCTTACTCCAAAGCCTCGAAGCACTATGCCGTGCTGGCTTTGAGAAAATTCAATGCCTATCAGGATGTAAAAAGATTGAAACAGGAGGAGAGCATGAAGTCTCCTACATTGGTATCCAGAAACAGTGCTGACACTTAGAAGAGGCTAAGTAAATCCCTACTCATTTAAATTGGATTGAATGAAGGTTCTGGAAAGTCCTTAATCCCAACCAGACTGCCAGAAACTAAATCTGGCACAAGCCTCCAAGAAACCTGTTTCTACCAGGCAAGCTGAGGATTCAAAGCTCTTTTGGGCTCTCACACAATTTACTGTTCTTTACAGCCACTAACAAGCCAAGCTGCTTGGCAGGACCGGTCCCAGGGGCTGTGGCCAGGCCTAGGACTGCCTGAAGGGGACAGGTGTGAAGTCTTGCTCTGTGAAAGTGGCTTCTCTGCTGGCCCTATCCTAGGGCCCTGCCTGCCTCCGGCACCTCTCTGGGGGTATCTGAGCTAATCTCCCAATTAGGAAGAGGGACATCTAAGGCCCAAAAGCCAAGGTCAGACCCAGAGATACAGAGTTCCATGATACAGGATCAAGAGGTTCTGATCTCCAGAAAGTCACTTCATGTGAAATCTGTCTGCACACCTTGCTGAGCAGATTCAGCCCCGCTGCCCTCTGCCAATCTACCCTCCATCAGCACCTTAGCTTCCCCTGCAACCAGGTCTTCTTGACAGAAAACCTTCTGAAAACCTCATTTATCCTGAGATGTTAGGACATTAAATCCAATTTATTATAATCTTCTACCCCCCCTTCCAGAAAATCTGCATTCTGTGTTGGAATTCCAGGCCCTCTAGCTTTGGGAGAATGGGGGTTGAACTAATACCTATCCTAAGGACAAGGCCATCCTGGCTGATATCAAATCAATTTGGAGAGAGTCTATGAGAAAACAATTGCTACTAGGCATATCAAATAAGACAAAGTAAGTCCTTCAGTCTGCAAGTATTTCCTGAACACCTCCCATGTGCCCCATCATTTGCCAGGAGCTGAGGGAAAAACAGCAGGGAAAGAGGCAGCCTCAGAGCACATGCAGCAGGTGAAAGAGCTTTGGACTTGGTGACAGAGGCTTACCTTGGTTGGAATTCCAGCTCTGCCACTGGTGAGCTGTGTGACCTTACACAAGTTATTGACTTCTCTGAACTTTCTAGCTTCCTAGACTTCTATGCATTTGGGAGACAGAGCTGAGTGGTTAAAAGCTTAAGCTTTAGCAACAGGCAGACCTAGGTCTGAATCCTAGTTTTGTCACTCATTAGTGGTGGGCCTTGGGAAAATTCCTTGATCTCTCTATGCCTCAGTTTCTTCACTGGCAAATGGAGACAGCAGTCCTACCTTGGCTGGTTGTTGTAAGAATTAGATATAATAATGCATTGTAATGCTTAGTACACTGCCTTAGACAGAATCTCAATGTGTTCATTATGTTTATATTAATCACTTGTTTCCCCAGGATTAGGTGTCAGATCAGAAGAGGAAATGATAGGAAACTGGGAGAGGAGTATCAGAAATGAAGAGGGCTCAGTTGGAGGATGAAGCCAAACAGGAACGGCTAGCCCAGAGGAATCTTATCAGGGCCATTGTGTAGTCATGCACAAGATGCCTGGCTGAGGAGGCAAGTGAAATCCCACCTAAACCCACCTCCCTAGACAAGCTTTGCCTGTGCCGTCAGCCTCCTGCATAGGGCCAGGCAGGCAACAGGTGAGTCCTGCCTTAAGGCGTCAGGGCTGGTCAGCCTCTGGAATAGGCAGAAGGGGAAGAAGGAAGGAAGTCCTACAGCTCAAGGAGTCTGGTAGTAGCAATGGTGTTCCAGGGACAGAGCTCAGCTGCAAAGACCTTGTAGGGGAGGGCGGGGCAGAATTCAGTTTGTTCCTAGAGGATTGAGGGGCTGGTAGGAAACCATAGCAGGTGTTCAGGGAAGCTAGTAGCAATGGTGTTCCAGGGACAGAGCTCAGCTGCAAAGACCTTGTAGGGGAGGGCGGGGTAGAATTCAGTTTGTTCCTAGAGGATTGAGGGGCTGGTAGGAAACCACAGCAGGTGTTCAGGGAAGGGGCTACTCCAAACAAGATAGTCATGAGGCACAAAGCAAAAGGCCTTGACAATGGAGTGGACTGCCAGGTCAGGCTGGCCCTGGGCACAAAGCCGACTCCATCTGGGGTCACCAAGCAATGAGCAATCAGGGCCTCAGTCACGGGTGATGATGAAACAGACAGTAGTTGATGCTTGAGGGGGCAGATTGTGGGGTCAGGGAGCTGGGAAAATCCATACAAATGTTTTCCAAATCCTTTGGCAGTCTAATACTGGGCACAAAGCCGACTCCATCTGGGGTCACCAAGCAATGAGCAATCAGGGCCTCAGTCACAGGTGATGATGAAACAGACAGCAGTTGATGCTTGAGGGGGCAGATTGTGGGGTCAGGGAGCTGGGAAAATCCATACAAATGTTTTCCAAATCCTTTGGCAGTCTAATATTCTTTACAATATATGAGGCTGTGTGGTAGGATTCACTTCTCTTAGGAGGGGTGGCCTCCCAAATGGATGGTGGTAGGAGCAAGGAGATGTTCCTCTGCCTAGAAACATTGCCTTCATGAGTCTCTGCGCTCCTACTATGACTATGCAATTTCTTGGATAAGGTCAAAGGTCACAAGTCCAGCTGCTACAGGAGCCAGGCAGTGACATAAATAAGAGGAGGCCAGGTAATGAACGGGAGCAATAGGGAGTGGTGGAGATTGTGGTTAATAGTCCCAGCAGGGAGTAAATGTTTCCTTTCAGGAGGGCAGCAGCTGCTCAGCTCAGCCAATTCTTACCCAGTGGAAATGTGTGACAAGCCCTTTCAGTTTTTCCAGTTTTCCAGAAGAAACCAGAAATCTGAATGTCTATGTAAAATTTCCTGGTTTTTTAACTACTGCCAATGAAATTACATTTCACAAAACTCTGTTGAGGTTATTATGACCAAACCCACAAACATCTGTGGGTCACACATGGCCTGTGGCTTGGGAATTCCTCTCTCCACGATGCCCTGGAGGTGCAGCCCCTGAGAAAGGTCTCACATTGGGTCCCTAATGGTTCCAGCAGGGAGTACTGCTCTAATCTTTCTATTCCCTGAGGTTCTCCTGTTTTGTTCCAGAAGCTCCGAAGAGACATGAAGCTGAGCACAAACCTGTCTGACTCCACTGTTCTGTCCCCAGGAATGCTGTATGCCTGGCCCCCACCAGTCACGATCTGTAGGCACAGGAAAGTCAGCTTGGAGGCCAAGACAGCCCCATGGCTTTGTTCTTTGTGCCATGAGCTGGTCATAGCAGACTGGTCCCTGGCTTCCCTCTGTGAGCCACCCTTTCCCTTCCCCTCCCTCCTGGACCAGCTATTCTGCCTCTGTCACTCTGCAGTGGTTTTTATAAGGCTCAGCTTTCCATGGGGTTTTATTAACAAGCCATTGCTTCTCACAACCCAGCTGTGAATCTTTCAGTTGTGGTTTCCACCTTGGGCCTAGTGGACTCTGAAGAAACAGTTAACATATCCTTCCAGCCTCTGGAGCTAGTGAGAGTATGATGCCTCAGAGCAAGGGGAGAATTTCTTCTGAAATTCTGTAGGCACACCCAACCTAGGGGTCTAGATAGATGGTCTGGTTTCAAAATGCTAAGCAAATCATAAGCGTTATCTCTAGCTGAGAAACTCGAGGTTCAGAGGGATTTAAGTCTGCTGTCAGAGATCGAGAGGGACTTCAGCACTGTTTTACTACACTTTACAGTCAAGTTTACAGGCTCTGCCTCCCAGAGGTCCTTCCCTCCCTGCCTCCCCCACTGGATCTTCCATTGGATTAGAAAGAGGGTGTGAGGCCAAACTGTCGGCCCTGTGGTGGAAGCTCTGCAGAATTCACGAGACGTGCAGGAATCAGGCCTTTTCGTCTGGCTGGCGAGCAGAGATACACTGCAGTACCACAGAAGAGAACAAAAGCCTGTCCATTGTTCCTTGCTTCATCCCACAGGCACTGGCTGGGCTCTGACTGTGTGGTCTGCAGACAATGGGGTATGAATTGTGGATCCTGCCACCAACGGGCCTGTAACCCGCCTGGGGAGAAAAGACTTAGACTTCACCCTGTTAGAGCTGTGAGAGTCTTTTTGGATCATCTAATTACAGGTAACCTGGAGTTTTCAATCTCTCTCTCTTCCTTCTTTCTTTCTCCTTCTCCTTCTTTGCAGTAGCATTTCGAAGCATAGTGCATTGATCCAATCAAGGTGGTTGTCTGATGGAAGGGAAAAGAACTCCTGAGGCTCCTGTCCACTTGGCTGCCCTCCCTTTCTTGCCCCTGTCCATCAAAGCAGGGGCTAGAGAGGGCAGGAACCCTCCTGGGAAAAACAGTATGAAAAATCATTCGTCTAGTCCAACCTCCGAAAATCCTAAATTTGGAAAGGATAGGTTAAATTATTTGCCCAAGGTCACACAAACTGCACCTCCTAATCGCAGGCAGGGCTCTTTCATAAACTAGTATAAACACTAAGTTGCAAAGAGGGGGAAGTAGGTGGTGGGGATGCCAGAGGGTTAGATGGAGTCCTGTGAGGCTCCGACAGTCAGGGAGGCAGGAAACTTGAGTAGGGGCCCTGAAGAGTGGTTGAAAGGGGCAGAGGCGGTCACTCAAGAAAGGGGCATGGGTCAAGCAGGTGTTAAATTCCAGAAGCTGGTAGATAAGCAGCCTGAAGCCAATGGAAAACTGGGATGGGGCTAGGATCAGGTTTGATGTGGAGAGAAGGTCTGGGGCACAGGCACTGGCTGGGGGTAGAGTTGGAGGGTCCTCCCAGTTCACCCAGTTGAATGTGCTCATGGACCCCAAGTAGGTTGAACTTTGGTAGCACAACGGAAGGCTGGATGCAGAAGCGAGTGGCTGTGCTGTATTAAGTAAGCCATGGGGCAGCAGCTGGGTTGCATTAAAAATGAATCAGGATAATGTTTGAATGAAAACAAGAATGGAGCACTAGGTAAGAGGTGCTCCATGCTTTGAGGGTGGCAGGAGCTACTGCCATGGCAGGGCAAGGTCCCCCATCAAGGAGGCCAGTCAGCCCTCAATGCAAGCCTTGTCTATTCACATGAGACAGGAAGGCACAGCTGGCTTTGGAGAATGGCTAAAATGGACACAACAATCTCAACCCTATGGTTATCTTGGGGAGCTGGAAGGAGCAAGTGAGACAAGGTTGAGAACCACTGAAGGGCTTTACTAAGGCAGGGTTGCAACTGAACAGCTCTTCAGAGATGGCAAAATGTGTGACTCAGCCCAGAGTAAAACAAGGATGGAGACTGGAGAGCACCTGCCCTGCCTGAGAAATTCAGATTTAAAGATCCCATGTGGGCCAATGGAACGCACCTGCCTGACGCCTTTGTCCCTAGCCCACACTCCCTGAACTAAAGTTTCAGCAGATCATTGCTAAAGGTGTGATCCTCCCAATGGGATATATATTCTGAAGGAGGCCTCAAGATCTGCCCTGTCCATTATGATCACCACTAGCCACATATGGCCATTAAAATTTTAAATTAATTAAAATTTAAAATTTGTTTTTCAGTCACACTAGCCAAATCTCAAGTACCCAATAGCCGCATGTGGCTGGTGCCTACCGAATTGGACAGTGCAGATAAGGAACATTTTCATCAACACAGAAAGCTCTGTGGGCCAGGGCTGCTCTAGAACTATCAGGGCGGGATTGTAGGTATTGAGGTGGGGGTTTCTTCCCTGAGCTTGCTCAAATCAAGCCAAATATGACTTCTTTCTCTGCCTAAGTACAAGGTTAAGCCTGGTCGCTTTGCCACTTTTGCCACTTCCTTCAATCCCCAACCTTTGATAGCTCCCTCCCTCCTAAGAGTGAAGTCATCTTGCTCATTTTGTACCTGCTTAGTACTAAAGGTCTAGTGGGAGAGGGCAAAGGGCTCTTGCGAGGTGACCCTCTCTTCCATTACATAAGTGACTGACAGCAGGAATTTCTGAACCCTAAGAGAGACGGCCAGCATGACAGAACAGAGAGGGCAAAGGGCTCTTGCGAGGTGACCCTCTCTTCCATTACATAAGTGACTGACAGCAGCAATTTCTGAACCCTAAGAGAGACGGCCAGCATGACAGAACCAAGGGGGGAAATTCTGGGGCAGTCAGGACTGTATGGTGCTCCTCAAATAGCTTGGTGGAGGTGGCCACCGCCTCTATCAGGGAGGCTGTATAGCAAAGTGATGAAGAGCATGTGCTGGGTTTGAGTCCCAGCCCCTCCACTTACCAGCTGGTGACCTTGGCTTTACATAATCTCTCTGAGCCTCGGTTTCTTTATAGGTGAAATGAGAGTGGAACTTACTGCAGAGAGCATTGTTAAGATTGAATGAGCTGATGGACGGAAGGCAATTAGAACAGTGTCTGGCATGGAATAAGTGTCAGCTGGCAGGAGTGGCAGTGCTGGTGCTATTTGTTTACTTGCACCGTGGCCTTGGTGGAGGTCACGAATGAGGCAAGTTTGTCACCTGTGTCAGCCTTGCGGGTACTCCTGTGCTTGCCTCCTCCTAGCCCTCCCCAGCGCCTCCTGAGATTTCCCATCGTGGTGTCTGTTGAGCACTTAATTGTTTGCTCCTTCCATTTTGTTTTTTGTTTGGTGGGTTTTGGTTTTACTTTGTGGTTTGTGTGTGTGTATGTGTCTTATTTGCTTTTATTTATTTATTTATTTTTTGGCGGCTGGCTGGTATAGGGATCGAACCCTGGACCTTGGTGTTATCAGCACCACATTCTAACCAACTGAGCTAAACAGCCAGCCTGTTCCTTCAGTTTTAAGAGCAACTGCTGATATTAAAAGATGTACCTTGAAATAACAAAGTGTCAAAAAGTCGGGGGGGAATGACGCCAAAACATAGAGTTGGTTGGGGTTCTTTCTTTTTTCTCATTTATCAAAGTTAAGTTATTAGTCTAAAATAATCTGTTATAACTGTAACAGGTTTTTTGTAAACTTCACAGTAACCATAACAAAAACTTGTAAGAGACATACTAGGGGTAGAAAGTGGAATAATGGTTAGCAGAGGCTGGAGCCGGGGTGGGGAGTGAAGGGGTGGACTTGGGGTTCAAAGCTATGCTATCTACACTAAGTGATTCATTGTGTACTCCATGCATGTATTGAAACAATACACTATCCCCCACAAAAATAAATATAAATTTTTTTAAAAAGCAACTGCTGGACCACATCACCAAAATCTTGCCCCACTTTTGTCCAGCCATATCACTGCCTTGCTTTTTCCTGCATCTGCAGCACCCGTGAGTACTGCCCAGATCAAGCAGTGGGCTGTCCACAGGGCCCCAGGGCCCGTCTGGGGAAGCAGCACAGGCTCACCATTGTGCAGGGTAAACAATGATTGGCCCTGAAGGTACACCTGAACCAAAGCCAGGGTATCCAGACACTGGCACCCCACAAGGAGGGCATCTGAAGCCCAAGGCACACTGAGTCAATCAGATTTCCTCTCTCCAGAATTTGAATAAATGGGCAGCTGGTTAGCCACACAGGCTGAAGTTGAAAGATGAAGGGACCAGGGAAGTCTATGATGGTCAAGTGACAGCTGATGAGAAGGGGCAATGAAAACCAAGTGTGGAGAGGAAGAAGCAGCACTGAGCCCGATGCCTATAGGACTCTGGGCCGGGAAATGAAGACATCTGGCTGCGGGGGAAACGGCAGCTTTCACCTTGACTTCTGGCACTTGCTTGGAAATGCTGCTGCTTCTGTCCTCGCTAGAAGCATGGAGGTGGGAGGAAATATAAGCACGGAGGCTCCATTATGCCCTTATAATATGCTAGAACCTCTAACCAAAAAAAGGCAGCCATCATTAAAATAAGTACTTTGTGGGCTGAAAATATTGCACACACAGCACAGCGCCCCCTCGCTGCTCCGCAGCCCCGTGCTGATGGGCGTGTGGCTGTCACGTGCTCCCTTGCTCCCTGGGGGTTCCTCTGTCAGAGAGAATTCCTTCCTAGATAAAGAGGTCGCTCCTCAACCAAGGGTCTGCCAGTGGTTTCAATGCACTGATAAACAGAGCAAGGGCTGGCTGGTTAGCTCAGTTGGTTAGAGCACAGCCTTGTAACACCAAGGTCATGAGTTCAGATCCCCATACTGGCCTCCCCCACACCAAGGTCATGGGTTCAGATCCCCATACTGGCCTCCTCCTACCCCCCCCCCCAAAAAAAAACAGAGCAGCTCTCACCTAAATAAATGTTTTGGCTAAAAACAGGAGTGTGAACCCAGGCTCTAATGCTCACTCCTTGAACAAGTCTCTCTTCCTTTCCGGGCCTCACGTAATTTGCCTGTAGAAAGGGAGGAGAGGATTTGGAGCAGATCATCTCTCCGGCTCCTTGCACTTTTCTTGTTGCTCCCACGGGTCCTCCCCATTTCCATCCTTTGTCATAACACGGGTCTGGGCCAGGAGTCCTCGGCTGGGGTGTGGGGTTGGGTACAATTAGTGGGTAGGAGTGGCCAGGAGCAGAGGGCACCATGACTGGGAGCACGGGCAGGTGGTGTCAAAGGGTTTGCTCTGCTCTGGTGGCTATTTTAGACACCCTGAGGACACGGAAAGCTGGGTGAGGCAGCCCAGCACACTGAATTTACCTCCGTGAAAACTGAAAAAGGAAGACTTTTTTAAAAAAAAGACCACTTCCTAGTAAACCAACGCCTCCTCTGCATGGCCCTGTTTGGGGGGGTGGGGAGGTGGAGGTGGAGGTGGGAGAGAGCAGAAGGCCCTACCTGGGCCCTGAGGCGCTGGGAAGCAGAGGCCATTTTCATCCAGCCTTCAGAAGTTTCCTTTTGTGGCATGGTGATGTTAAAAATATTCCTCCCTGAAGGTGCAACCACGGCAGAGCAGATGTCCCTGACTGAGCACTTGGGAAGGAGCTATTAAAAGGAACGTAATTAGGTTGTCATCCTAGGGCCTCCGAGCCAGGCTTCCGAACGCCATCTTTGTTGAAAGTTTTCCAGACGTGAAATATTTGCAGAACCAGATTTACCAAAAAGGCTGTTAATACCCAGGGGAAATGGGCTGCATGCGGCAAAGGCAAAATAACACTGCAGGTCAAGGTTGGCCTCAGGCCCTGAGACTCCTTTTTCTGTATCCTTTCCCCAGTGTGGGTCCCAGCCTAGCTCCCCAATTCCCTCTCCCCTCCCCCTCCACACAGCACCTGCCCCCACATCACAGTTTGCTCCTAGGAGAGCCCCTATCAGTCACTCACCCCTGAGCATGAATGTAAGCCACTGAGCCCCTTTGGCCTGTCCAGGAGTGTGGGATTCAGGCCTGAGCTCTGTACCTGTTAGGGAACAAAAGGCTTTGTCTCCTTTTGTAAAAGGGCTGTCAGGCACTGGAGTGGAGGTAGGCAAGGGCCTTCCTAGCGACCCTGAAAGGGCACTTCAGGCAGCCACCTACTCGCTGTGTATAGCTGGAGCCTGCCCTGATTCCAAGCTGTGTTCTGCTTTGGAGGTATATCTGTTGTAATCACTCCCTCCCTCCTGCTTGTTATATCCTGCAGGCTCATCTATCCAGCTGTCTCATCAGCCATTCATCTATGTTTGCATCAATGTTTACTGAGCGTCTTGTGGCAAGAACCAGGCTGCGTGTTAGAGCGGGGAGCATAAAATATCTGTTGTAATCACTCCCTCCCTCCTGCTTGTTATATCCTGCAGGCTCATCTATCCAGCCGTCTCATCAGCCATTCATCTATGTTTGCATCAGTGTTTACTGAGCGTCTTGTGGCAAGAACCAGGCTGCGTGTTAGAGCGGGGAGCATAAGCAGACATGATCCTTGTCTTCACGGGCGAGACAGCAAAGACGGAGAAAGACAGTCATCAGAAAATTATGGAAAGAAATGTAAAATAAGCATGACAAGAGCAAAAAGGAAAAGGAAGTTCATGGTGCCAGGAGGACGTGTCAGAGAGGGGACTAACCTGTCAGGGATGTCAAGGAAGGCTTCCCAGATGCAGCAAGGACTGAGCTGAGAGTGGGGGTGGGGGTGGCGTTTTGAGGGGAATATGTGCTCAGTTGTTGCTTCCTTCAACTGGAACAGCTTGTGCTAAGTCTGTGGCTGAGCCTGAGAGGGAATACCATAATTTTCATGAGATCCTTCTCCTACTGGACGTTAGGAAACACCGAGGATTGTGGGTACCAAAAAAAAAGGAGTGGGGGGGAGGAGAATATAAAACCAGTTTCTAAAACCCTCCACAGCAGACCAACTTCTTATAGGTGGTTGAGAGCTGACCAGGCCACATTTTCTTTGCTGACAAAGTCAGAGAGCCGGTCTCAGCCTCCTCTTCCTGGAGGCCTTCTCTGATAGTCTGGCCTGCTTTTTACCCTTTATCCATATATCATGGTTATTTCCTCAGGTCAGGAAATATTATTGTGTATAATTAATGGCTACCTAATATTGCAGAGTAGACAAAGCCACCATTCCACTCAATGAACCCCCTGTTGTTGGATATTTAGCTCGTTTCCATTGTTTTACAATCCTAAGTAACTCCTTAGTGAATGAGCATGCTTGAACAATGTCTTTTCCCATTCCTTTGACTTTTGCTCAGGATACATTGTGCTACATATTAATAAATTTGATGGTCATCTTTACTAAACACAGGTTTTCTTGTGTGCTGACCCTGCACACCCCATCTCTGGAACTCCTCTCACTCTGCCAGGGATACTGCTGTGTTCCCATCCATCCGCTGAACAAGCTTGGAGGAAGGGACAGGAGGAGTCTAAGTGGGCAGGAAGGAACCTAAGTGGGCAGCTGTGCTGTGCTGGGGGCGGTTGGGGAGGAACGTTGACAGAGGAGGCTCAATCACCACTGACCTCTTTCTCCACCTCTTCTTCCCCATCGCCATGGGCTGAGTCTGTCTATGCTGGTGGAAGGCTCTGTACTGGAGCTCAGCACTCGGCCTGTGCAGATGGGGGTCTGAGAATGAGAGGGCCTAGGACCTCCAGCAGTGAGCTCTCTGCAGGAAGTTTTTTTGGAAGACTCAGGGCTCCCAGGGGAAATGTGGAGCTAATGTGAACATATATCAAAGGAGAGAGTCCCTGGAGGAGACAAGGCTGGGCAACAGGAGACCCACCTGTGGTTAAGATTTTGTTACAGATGTGTCGTATAAATCATCTAATCTCTCTCGGCCTCTGTTTTTCCATTGATCACATGGAGTTAATCCTCTTTTATCCCTACTTCACCAGCATGATGCAGATGAAGTAAATACATATATCTACTTAAAATGAGCCAATCAGCATGAAAGTGTACAGGAACATGCAAGCAGAAAAGAAAAAACCAAGACTCAAAAAGCCATAGAGCTTAAGTGCCACAAGGGCAGGGTCTTTGTGTTTTGTTCACTGTTCTGTGGTTAGTGCCTGGAACTGTGCTTGGCACATAACAGGCACTGAGCCCATTTTTGCAAACTAATGAATAAACACATAAGCACTTACTCTGTCTCAGACACCTTGGTAGGTGCTTCACAGGCATTATCCTATGTAGCCCCCACAAACAGCTCTTTACTGTAAGTGTATAGAATATTCCCATTTTGTAGATATGGAAGCTGAATTCAGATTGGTTAAGTAATTTCCAAGCATCATTACAGCTAGTATTTGACAGGATTTAAATGTGCATGTGAGTTCTTCTAATGCCATTTCCCCAGCTCCTCCCACATCTGTTACATATTGCAGGAGAGAAGTTGCTGCAATGTGTGCTGATGTTACTCTGCAATAATGACATAATCTTGCTGAAAGCTTCAGTGCCTGCATGCAGTTAGTGCTTATAGGTGTGACCTATTTTATTATTATTATACCCTACTGAGTTCATATTTTTTATGACCACGTTGTAAGCACCTTAAGGGCAGGAGTCATTCCTCCACAAGGCTGGACGCAGAGAAGTAGCTTGGCATACCAACGAACTAAACAGCATTTTACAATGATCATAAAGTGGGAGCAGAATTGCTCCCTTTAAGACAGGGCTTTGTGCTTTGGGTGATTGCGACTTCGATGGGAAGCCAGTACTCCAACATGACTCTTACAGGTGGTCAAGGGAAAGGAACAACAGGGAAAAGGGCAGCAACCGACCAGCAGGATTCCTGGGGCTTGATCGCAGGGGCCCGGCTACCATTCCGACAGCTTTCCGCCGGGGCCTGCAATCTGATAGGCTCATCCTGCCACGGGTGGGCGGAGCTGTGGAGAGCATCTGGACCAATCCCCTAGCTCCACAACTTGCTGCTGGGGATTAGCTGGTGCCTGAGGCGACGGGAACAGAAGCAATCAGGAAAAGGGCCACTATCCTGTCTTCTTTGGGGGGGGGAGGGGCGGGGGACTGGCTGAAACTGAACCCGTGACCTTGGGGGTTATAAGGCTGTGCTTTAACCAACTGAGGTAACCGCCCACCCTGGAGCCTTTTAGTCCCGGCTTCGCCTTTACTAGCGCTGAGCTTCAGTTCCTGCATTCACAAAATGGGATAATAGTTTCTTTTCCATAGGGTTGTAGCAACTAAATAAAATATAACGTAGAACAGTGCTTAACACGGGTACCTAACTCATTGCAAGTGTAAAAAAAAAAAAAAAAAAAAAAAGAAAGAAAAGAAAAGAAAAAGAAAAAATCAGTTGCCTCTAGATAGCAATCTGTCTGAGGGCAGGAACTGTTTATTTGATTCACCCAGCTTGACAGGGTGCCCTGGCACATTTAATTGTTCATATAATGTTCCTTCAATAAATGAATGCCTGAATGCCTAGAATCCTTCCACTAATGCTTCATCTCTTATGTTAAGCATTGCTGGTTTTAGGTCTCTCTTGAAACTGTCTAGAAATGTTAACATCCTGTTAAAGAAACAGGAGAGACTTCTAGGACGGTCTGGGACTCCAGAAAAGCCTGGGTACCCGGAGGAGGAAAAAGGGCCATTTTCACAATGAAGACAAGTGCATGGTGTTATAGGACCCTCCCTGGCCTGCCCGCACCCTTATTTTGGACCTTCCTCTTGCTTCATGATTCTATATAAAGGATGTTAAAGGTAGCATTAGGACACTAGTGAGGATCTGAGAGGGGCTGAGTTGTCCTCAGGGGTGGAGTGATGCGTTCCAGTTACAATTAGGAATGTATGATTTAGAGGAGGAGTTAGAATTTGGTTATTAAGATTAGAGTTTGGAGGTCAGTTGGAGTTAGGACTTGATGACTAGCTAAAATTGAAAAGAAAATTGATTTTCTGAGTGAGAGATGGAGCGCCGCCGCCTGTGGCCAGGTATGGTAGGGGTCATCACTTTGATCTGAAATCTAGAATGTTCTGTTCCAGGGATCTACCTCCTTAATTATGGGGAGCCAGAGATTCCTCTCCTCTGACTGGCTCCTTGGCAAGCCTGGTGAACCTGCAGATGGAGCAGGTTTTGCATCTACTATATACCGTGTTTAAAGTCTAACATATAGAATCCCGAAGGTGTCTAAGACACACCCCCCTACAATAAAGTCACGGAGACCAGGTCTAGGCCCAGCTCTGCCATAGCCCAGCTTTCACATCTGGCATATGAACCTACTACCTCACAGGGCTGTTTGAAAAACCCTAAACGATCAGAGAAGGAAAGGACTTTAGGTGAGCATGCTCTTTGGCAGAGTAAGCTGTTCCAAAATGAACAACAGGCAGAGTCCCCCCACCCCATCTTTCCCAAGACCACTTCCAGCAGGGACTTACACCTTTGAACAGGAACTGACAAAGAAACAACTCACCCCAAAAGCTTCCCAGACTCCTGATACTCCCCCCACACACACACACACCCCACCAGACAGCTGGACAGCAGTATGACAAATCCCATGACTCACCTGGACAAAGTGAGGACTCAACAAATGCTTATCAAATGAATGAATGAATGAGAGAATGGGTGAGTGAGTGACTCCATGAATGGGCAGCCACACCCTTAGAGAATGAGACTGCTTCCTAACCTAGCATGCTGAGTGC
Organism: Galeopterus variegatus; assembly: GCF_000696425.1. Classification (NCBI taxonomy): domain Eukaryota; kingdom Metazoa; phylum Chordata; class Mammalia; order Dermoptera; family Cynocephalidae; genus Galeopterus; species Galeopterus variegatus. The sequence continues at coordinate 11,310 of NW_007730085.1, read as the reverse complement.
TCTCCAAGGAAGTCATTTGGGACTTTCCTAGTGAGTGTTGCATGAGAGAGCCATATCCTCTACTTTTCTTTAGGCTCCATGAGTCTTACTTTCACCCCAACTTCAATGTGGGGGCTGTGTCCTAGACTCCTTTGGGACCCTATTTGCTAGACTTTATACCTGGTAAGTAGTAGATGCTCAATAAATGTGTGATGAACTGAAGGGGGAGATAGAAAGATAAGTAAGACCTAGACCCTGCCTTCCAAATGTTTACAATTTAGTAGGAGAGAAAAAACAGTTACATAAGTACCATATGACAAAATGCAATAAGATAATTGGTGCAGAAAAGGGTCAAGGGGTGTATGCTACAGGAGGTCAGAGCTGAGGAAACTCACTATGGGCTGGAAAAATCAGGGAACGTTTCCTGAAGGAACCAAATGGGATTTGAGGCCAGCCTGGAAGAGAAAGATCTGGAGGCACAGAGGCAAGGGAGAAGGGATTCCCAACAGGAAAAAAGGAGGGATGGAAATTCCCAGGAGGAAGGCCAGTTCAAGTTATGTTCACTTGAGCAGATTTAGTGTAGAGCAGAATCAAGTATAAGAGTGTGCATGTATTTGTAAGGTAGTATGGAGGAAGAAAAATAATTTTCCCTCTACCCTTCTGAGTTCTTAGTTGCAACAAATTGTGGGAAGGCAAATAAATGGAGAAATAATGGTAGACAAAGTCTAGTTAGTAAAGTTGTTATGTAGATTCCTCTGGTGCCATCTCCAGGCTGATAAGTGTGTAAAGTTGTCTTCCGTGACCAACCTTTGTCCTTCCTGGTAGAGAGGGGAGGTGGACATCCTTGTAAATTTATGTTCTGCTTTTAGGCAAATAGAAGGAGGGCAGTGAGCTCTCCTTGTACCTGCTTTTTTCTCAATTGCCTCGGCTTAAAATAATCCTTATGCCAAAGTGGCATATTTTAGTGTGGCATATTCTGCTGCCCTTCAGTAGGATGCAGCAAGACTGCACAGAGCTTTGAATGCCAGGATAAGGGATTTGGACGGAGCGCTAGCAAGGGCATTTGAGCAGTGGCAGGAAGTGAAAGGGAACTATGAGGTGTGGGAAGATGGTTGTGGGGAGAGAGACAGGTAAGTAGCAAGCTGAGTGTAGCAAACCCTGCAGGGAGGTAAAGTGCCAGCACAGGCCTGGCCAGAGCCCGGGTCATAGGCAAACAGGCCACTCTCCATTTCTTTCATTCATTCATTCATTCATTCATTCATTCATTCATTCATTCATTCATTCAAATACTTATTATCCCCCATCACGAGTCAGGCTTTGCATAAGCAAGCAGGGCAAATGCCTTCGCTCGTTGGGGTGGGGTTGAGGATCTTCTCTTGAGCTCCAGCCGAGAGCCCTGCCCCAAGATTTGGGGCCACACGGGCCTAAGGCAAAGGCTGGGGGTAAAATCAGCTCTGACCTCTCACCTGCAGCTTCCTTCCACAAAACCACTAATCCTCACAGCCCGGGGTTCCGGGCTCAGGTCCTCCAGACTGTGCCCCACCCTGACCACCACGCTCCCCGACTGGCCACATCTGGAAGGGAAGGAAGCGGGGTGGCCTGCGGAGGGTGTGGTGCCTCCCGGGCGGCCTGGGGGCGGGGTACTAGGTTGACCGGAAACTGGGACTGGGATTGCGGCCAAGGTCGGGGGCGGACGGTGGCTAAGAGTGGCCTAGGAAGGCCTTCCTGACGGCTCACACACGCCCAGCGGCCCGGCGGGCGCCGCGGACCGGGCGATGGGGCGCCGAGGCTGCGGGGCGGGAGGAGGGGTGAGGCCAGCGGCTCCTGTGCGCCCTCTGCCGGGCGCCGGCCTCCACTGCGCGCCCGGCCCGACCCCCACCCCACCCCATCCGTGGTCTCCCGTGCCGCCCTCGGGAAGGCAGGTGGGATTGGAGCCTTTTTGTGTAATGGGAATAGAGGCATTTCTGGAAGTCCCCTCTCCAAGGGCACTTTAGGAGCCGGCCTTACCCCCGTGCCGGAAATTCCACCATTAGACACTCCATTCTTTGGAGAGGTAGAGAGATGACGTCTTTAATTTTTCGTTGGTTATTAACCTTGGGGATTTACCAGATGTGCCTGGGAAAGGGCCTGGACGGAGCGGGTAGTCGAAGTCATTCCTTCCTTCCCTCGGCCAGGCTTTTGTTAGTGCTTGTTTGCCAGGGCTGTCCTGAAGGTGACTCAGAACCCATAGTCACGCTGTCAAAGTGCTGGGCTTGCGACAGGCTGGTTTCTCCTGCCCTGCTTTGCCTTTTATTAATCACTGGATAATGGAGTCTCCCTCCTCTAGGAAGTCTGCCTTGACTTTTTAGGTGAACTCCTATTACAGGCAAGGTCTGTATCTCTCAGTTTAACAGGCCAGGGCTCTCTGTTTATTTTCCATGAGTTTTGTCTGGTATTCCCAGGGTCCAGGCTCATTCCGTGCCCAGGGGCAGAAAGCCCTCATCAGCTGGGGCACTTGTCTAGGGCAGAAGAAGGGGAACAGAGAGTAAAGGGAGCAGACACTGCCGTGTCCTGTCCAATGAAGGACAAGCTCACACTGTCCTCAAGGGCAGCTTGCATCTGGTCCCACATTACTCATGATATTTGTGAGCACCCACCATGGATAGTCTGTTCTCCGAAGAGTATCCAGGAGGTCATGTAAGATTGTGAATGCTCTAAAGTTTAAGTTACAGCGTGCGTCCTCCTCAGATCCCTGCAGTGGCTCCCCGTCTCACTTGGAGTGAAAGCTGCAAGGCTCTCAGTGTTCCCGCCTCCTGCTGCTTACTTCTTGGAGCTCATCTCCTATTGCTGCTACTTTCTGGCCATATTGACCCCTTGCTGTTCCTTAAACACAGCAGACCCACTCTCGCCGCAGGACGTTTGCATGCTGTTCCCTCTGCCTGCAATGCTATTTCCCCAGATACCCACCTGACCCACTCCCACGCCTCCTCCAGCTCTTTATTTGGATGCCACCTTATCAGAGAGTCTTTCTCTCACCATTGTGTCTAACATAACACCCTCCATTCTCTGTGCCCTGAACTCCCTTGATTTTTTTTCGAGCACTTTTCACTACCTGACATATTTATTTCTGTTTATTTACATGTGTCTGCCTCCTCAGCAGGATGTCAGCTCCATGAGAACAGAGAAATTTACCAGTTTCGTTCACTGTGCAGCACCTAGAAAACAGCCTGGCACATGGGGCTCAATAAATTTGCGAAATGACTGACTGAATGTGCCAGGCACTAAACCAAGTACTGGTGTTACAGGAAAATTCCAGGACCTGCTGGCTAGATCCGGGTTCTTAGTGTCTCAAACAAAAAATTGAACGAGACACACCAGAAGTGAAAAGTAAAGGCAGTTTGATTTAGCAAAGGAAGAGGGAAGAGTACACTCCGGAGAAAATGGAGCGGGCTCAAGCGAGAGAGGAGACTGCTCAACAGCCCCAACAGTTTGGGGCTCCTGGGGTTTTAGGTCCTCTTAGCTGGATTCGTGCCATTTGGTCAGTGGCTGAGCCCTGAATGTAATTTCTGTTGTATTGGTTAAAGAGACTGGCGCCCTAGCTGGTGGAGACTCATTGGTCTAACCAAATGGCGCCCAAGGTGGTTGAGGGGCCTCCCTGTTTGAAATTGTCCTTGTCTCCTGTGGTCGCTTCTGCTCATGTGCATGCCTGCTCAGGGAACCGGTTTGTGCCATTTGCAAATAACCAGTTTTTCCTTCTCCCACTCTTATCTCTATCTAGCTTCCTGCCTCACCAGGACAGGCCATGAATAAGCCTGGGCTCTTGCCCTGGAAGAACAGACTGGTGGACAGGCAAGTAATTGCAAACCAGTATGGTGAGTGTTGTGTCTAAATACAGATGCGTAGGGCCGGCCCGTGGCTCACTCGGGAGAGTGCGGTGCTGATAAATACAGATGCGTATGAAGTACATATGAAGGCCCACGGGGGGAAAAAATTCACTCTGCCTGGAAATAGATGAAAGCATGAGTATGACATCATCAGGCAGGGAAGAGAGGGAAAAGGCATTCCAAGCAGAAAGACCAGCCAGAGCCAAGGCACAGAGGTGTGAAAATGTCTGACACGTTCAGGGAGTGGCAAATAGGCTGGCCTGGCTGGAGCACAGGGTGCATGGCAGGTGTGGCGGGAGATGCGTTTGGAACAGTAGGTTGGGGTCATATTATGAAGGGTCTCTTTAGAATGATGACGACTGACTCACTAGATCCGTGCCAGACCAATGGTCACGTTTCAGCGGTAGGCCTGTGGTCCTCCTGGGAAAGGCCTGGGAATGTTGCGTGGCCTCCCCAGGTGGCCAGGCTGGGGTCTGAGCACCTGTGGTCGCAACCCTGGGGTTCTGCTTGCCTCCTGTTGCTGATCTAAACAGGCTCTCAATAAGGACCCTACCCAGCTCCACAGGGCCTGAAAGAGTCCTGGTCACATCTCCGCAGCCCTTGACGACGAAGAATCCAAGTTTCAAAATGTCCTTGTTTTGCAATCTGACTGAAAAGGGTGGGGAGTGGAAAATTATGGACAGCCGCCACCAAGGGACCTTGGCTTAATATAAACTCGTGACCTGGGAAACGACAGAGACAGAAAATAATTTCCCTTTTGGACTGAGGGAATGAGAGGGCCTCTCACAGCTGACTTATCAAAAGTAAAGACTTTTCCTTCAAGCAGAGGGAGAGAGTATTTGTATGTTTCTGGGGCCAGAAGATTCTTTTCTCTCCTTCTACCCTTGTGATTTTGCTCTTTTCTCTGCTCCCTTTTCCCCTGCCCGTCTCTGCCCCTCAATTACTCCCCTCCTGGCTGCTACTTTTTTTCTTTTTCTCCTTTCCCACTTTTCCTTCCCCCTGCCACTCCCCTGCTCCCATCTTTCCTTCCCTCCCTCTATCCCTTCAGCTTAAGCACAAGACAGGTATTTAAAACTGCTAAAGGATCATTTTTAGAGGTTTTTTTTTTTTTTTTTTTTTTTTTGGCGGCTGGCCGGTAAGGGGATCTGAACCCTTGACTTTGGTGTTACAAAGCTTTGATCTAACCATCTGAGCCAACCAGCCAGCCCCCAAGGACCATTTTAAAAACATAAAATTATAACTCTTATGGAAATATAAAATGAACACATGTCAGTGACTTCATTTAACTCATAAATTCATGAGGAAACCAGTAAGATTTTACAACCAGTTCAGGAAAGTATCCAAAAAACAGATACCTATGAGGTTACTTCAAAAAGTTAATGGAAAGATTCGTATTAACTTCTAATTCTATTTTTCTTCAAAGTTTTGGAAGTACCCTAGATATAGGCAACAGGGATGCTGAAGGGAATTTGCTCATAGATGCAAAACTGGCTCTTCATTTGCATGTCTATGAACAGGAATCTTGTGTCTTAGCATCAGCCCTTCGTAAGTTAACTTCTGTCTCTACAGAGATGCCACATCTTCAGACAATAAAAGGCGCAGATCCCTGTGAATCAGACAACCCAGGCAGGGTCCTTTAGTCTAGGTAATATCTGACATTCCATTGAAAGGACACCCAGGAATCTTTGCCCATTTCAAAGTTTTCCACAATTTTTCCTTGACGAGACCCTGGAAGAGTCTAGGGAAGAGAGGTAGAAAGTGTTAACTTTTATGAGTCTCCAAACAGGTCTCTGTCCAGAGATGGAAGTTGATTCTGTCCCAGAGGCTCAGTTCTGAGGCAGGAGGGGATGAAAAGAACGATTGCCTGGACCCGATCAAAGCTGAGGATGATGGGGCGGTGGCTGTCGGCCAACGTCCCCTAAGCTCTCATTCTCATCATTCTGCCGTCATCTCCTGGCCTTGGAGACTCGGGGAAGGTCAGAGCAAGGTTGAGGGGAATCCACCCCACATGTGACCAGACCAGTGGAAGCAGCTCTGGATATGCAGGCAGCCACGGTCCCTCCTCAGATGCAGTTCTGCTGACCTGTCCCTGACATTTGGCTCTTTTCCCAGATGACAGCTTTCAGGACCACCTCTCCAGGCTTCCATGCCCATCTCCTGGGCTCTGTGACAGCCCTCACCACCTACCGCTTCATTCACCCCATTGCCCACTCCCAGGCCCCACACAAATCCTCCCTTACTGTTTCTCCCAGATTTGGCCTTCCAGGACCAAAGCAACCAGACTCATTTCCAAGGTTCACCTTCTTTATTTATTTATTTATTTACCTTTTTGTCTTTTTTCGTGGCCGGCAACGGATCGCAACCCTCAGTGTCGCGCCCGTACCGGACCGGGACCGGCAACGGGATCGCAACCCTCGGCGTTGCCCCCGCACCTCGCTCAGCCAGTGAGCGGCCGGCCTGTATGTGGGATCCGAAACCTCGGCGGGAGCGCCACCGCACTTCCCAAGCGGCGCACTATAGCAGTGCGCCACCGGGCCGGCCCCAAGGTTCACCTTCTGACAAGACACGTGAGCTTGGGAGTGTGAGGCAGCCAGTGAAAGTTTCCTGACAGCAGGCCACTGAGTGCCGAGCCCTGAGTGAGATGCTTGGCTGATGCTGCCCGGGAGGTGGGAGGTGAGAGAGAAGCATTTGCAAAGACGACATGATCCCTGCTCTTAGGGCGTTTGGAATCTAAGCAAACAGATCACCGCAGCTGGTGGCTGTGGGAAGTGTGTGGCGAGAGAGGGGTGCTGGGAAGGAGGTGAGGGCGGGGGAAGCTCTGACCACAGAACCAGCCCTGGAGCTGGACAGGGAGACCATCCATCACAGACAGAGTTCCTACGTACTCCCTCATCTCCGTGAAAGAAAGGGCAGCTGTCTTCCTTACCTGTCCTGGGAGCAGGCGTCCTCATATTCACTCACCTAGAGATAGGGCCACAGGCTGGACCTCGATCGCTACCTTCCACCTTTTTATTCTCACCCTTACAGAGAAAGAACTGTTTAACCTCAAGGTAGAAACCTCAAATGGATAATCAAAGGATTAAAGAGATTTTTAGGGGTCTGGCCAGTTAGCTCAGTTGATTAGAGTGTGGCACCAAGGTCTAGGGTTTGACCCCTGTACTGGCCAGCCAGCAAAAGCAAACAAACAACAATAAAAATGTTTCTAGTATGCAGAGGGTGATGAAATGTGGTCTGCCAGACCAAGGAACTTGGGACAGGGCTTAGGACCAGGTGGAGGAAACCCAGGTTTGGTTCTTCTGGCTACGCTAATAGTTGTGCGATTCAGGGCATTCATTTCCTGGTTCATCTGTCAACAAGGGGGTTGGACTCTGTTTTAGTCCATTTCCATTGCTTATAACAAAATACATGGAACTGGGTACATTGTAAGAAAACAAAATGTATTGCTTACAGTTTCAGAGGCTTGGAAGTCCACAGTCCAGGGAACACTTATGGTGAGGGTCTTCCTTAAGGAACATCACACTGAGTCACCCGCAGGCTCAGTGTAGCTAAGTCTGTCCGATGCTTTTTTGCCTGGCTGCTGGCTGGGATCTGAGCCCCATGGGAGTGGGATAGGAGGGAAGAGTCATATGGCAACCCAGGGAGTGCAGGCACCTACAAGGATGAAAAGTACAGGCAGGGAGCTGGTTGGCTGCCTCTGTTTAGGTGCAGGGATGGGGCCATTTAAAGGTGATGGAGGGAGTGCTTTGCTCCTCCCTGCCCCTCCCAGGCCACGTCTGGACACACTGTCAGGCATAGCCCAGTTAATTGCAGTGAAACAGGGCAGGCCCAGAAGGCCTGGGATCTGGAACCAGAAATACTTATCAAGTGTGTGCAGCTGTTGCAGTACCCAAAGAGAGTACCAGAAGGTGCAGCTGGGCCTAGGTAAGGCCTGCAGTGTGGCTCAGAGACCTGGGGTCACTCAGAAGTCAGCTCCACAGGGGTCTGTGAGAGGCAGCAGGGCTGGGCTTCAAGAGTCTTTCCTAGGAAGACTGTTCAGACCCCTTGGGGCTAGGTGGTAGCAGCAGGCCCACACTGCCAGGGAGAGGAATGGAACTGGAGCTGGGGCCTCATGTCTGAAACCAGGCCATGGGGAACCCATTTGGCAGCAGAAGAGGGGGCCCAAAGTTGGCCCAAGTGGGCATGATATTCAGAATACTGAATCACCAGTATAGCCAGACTCCCACCAGGGAGGGCAGATCCAGGCCTTAGAACTGGGGCAGGGTGCTAGAGACCTCCCACTAGGCTAAGGACCAACCTTTTATTTTCTGGATCACGGGAAGGTCTTGGGAGTGTGACAGAGGGGCCAAGAAGGAACTCACAGGACACAGGGCTGTAGCTATTTACCCATTGATATGGATGTATTTCAGTATTGCAACCACTGGTACAACTGAAGACATTCATTAGTGTCTGAGTGTCAGTCCTGAGCCCAGGGGACAACAAATGTGGCTTGAGGCTTCTGCCTTCTCTATAGTCTTAGGGCCATCAGGATGGAGTTAAGCCTGGCCAGGGGACAATGGGCTCCTCACACAAACATAGTACACACTCACCCTCCACACTTTGGACCCCTCAGTGTAGGGTACTGATTGGGACCTATAGGACAGAAATCCCAGCTGAATCAGTGCTCTGGAAGGAGCACAGGTGCAGGTGTGGGGTGCTTGGGGTTGGCAGTTGCTGGAAGTATATGACCCAGAGGGAGCCAAAGGTCAAATTCAGAGGCAAGATCAGCCTGAAAGGTCAGTTTCTAGGGAGAACGCAGAGAGCATAAACAGGAACTATTGGACAGAGCCAACACGAGGGGACAGGCACAAGGGCCTGGGGACCTTCTGGTGGTGTGGTGCAAAGCCTGTGGCCAAGTCTGGGGTGAGGGAGCTGTTTAAGGCTGACCTCTTGTCAGTGTTGCCAGACCCCTGGGAAGAGCTGGGAAGAGGCTGCAACTCTCTTTAGCCCTAAAAAGTCCATGGCAGGCCAAGTCAAAGGCCAACCTGTTCTGCCAGTTGAGCAAACTCAGGTTCTCCCTAGTTGGAAACATAAATGACTACCAAACAGGTCCACAGACAGCAGATTCCTGATGGACATTAGGTAATAAGAATCACTCCAAGAAAACTTATCTTCAGAGGGAATCTACGTGGGATTCAGGAGCTCCAGTTTCCTCTCTAAGCTCTGCCATTAACAGGCTGTGTGATCTCAGGTGAGTCACTGCTCATCTCTGGGCCACATTTCCTACACTTGTGAAATGAAGGCTTTGGCTTGAGGCCTCGCAGGGATCTCTGGGGAGAGCATCTGTGCCCAGATCATCATTAGAGGAAGACTGGTCCTCAGTGAGTCAAAGAACAGGCAGGGCCTGCTCAGAGGATATCACAGTGAGATTTAGCTTCAAATCTGGGAAGACTTTTCTATCCCTCTCACTCCTGAAAACTCCCACTGCAGTTTCTGCAGTGGGGAAAAAGGTTGTTTGGACGATGGCCTGTCCCCAAAGATCCCAGACATGCATCAAATCCAGAAGCCAGGGGCAGAATTATCACAAAGCTAAAGAAACTTCAGGGTCCCCTACTTGCATGGGCCCCTTTTTAGATCTTGGAGAATCTCAAGCCATATGTTTACATTCTCTTCCTTGAGGAAGATATCCCCAAGTTATATAAGCTTCAAGCCTTACAAAACCTGGCACTAGCCTACTGGACACCCTGCGATTTGGAGCCATTATTCTGGCAGGTGGAGGATGCAGACAAGCACCCTTTCTAACCAAATGGGCAGGGCTCAGTGACAGACAGCAGGCCAGCAGCACCCATGGTGGCTTGACGTGTGATTATTCATTTATATCTGATGAAAATGCACCTATCCCACTTTCACCCTCATTATCCCAGCAATCTTCCCCACAACCCTGAGAGGGCAGGACAGGTCTTACCACCTCCAATTTAGAGATGATGAAACTGTAGCTCAGAGAAGCTAGAGGCCTGCTCGAGTTTGCAAGGCTTACTGCAGACAGAAGCAGGACTCAAACCCAGGACTTTCTCATGACCGGAGCTCCTCGGTTTCCTGATTCAGGACCGCACACAGGCATGCCAGAGCACAGTGTAAAGAGATTCACCCTCTGTGCCTGGAGAGGCACCAAGTGGCTGCCCAAGGCACAAACAGCTCCATCCTGGTTCTGGGGATAAAGGAGGCACATGTGGGCATTAAAGCACAGAACATAACCTGGAATCATAGGGCCAGAAAAGCCCAAGAACTTTGGGAAGGGGAGCAGTTTTATTCCATCTTCCCCCATTTTCTTTCTGAACTTTCCGGTCCTACTCACAGCACAAGTCACTTGGAGCAGCTGTGTATATACTAAGGACAAACACAAATGCTCAGCCACAGTATAGGTCAGCTGGCAATAACTTCTCTATAGTGTCCAGACTGGAGAAAACAACTGGAGTTTTAGGGGTCCAACGCACACACACACACATATACACAAGCATGCACACACATCTCCCTGTGACACCTCCAATCTCTCAAAGCCACAACTATGTGAAAGAGGGAGATTCAGCCCAAACCCCAAATCTGAGCCAGATCTTTAGACTTGTTTTTGCTTAGTGAGACAGCCCCACCCAGGAAACCTCAGGACCAAACCTACCAATCAAAACAACTGAGAAAGAAAACAGCCTCAGGGTGAGTCGCCCAGACCCATTCAGTTGCTTTGTCCTAATAAGGCCACCTGAGACCTCAGCATAAATAGATCTGGGTCTCATGGGTATCGGAGAAACTGTGCTTGTGGTACCTCCAGGGCAGGGTTCCAACTTTAGGGAGACCACCTAGGAGCAGTTTGGAGGAAGCATGGTTGAACATTTGGACTTCACCTCAGAAGTTTATCTGTATTCTTAATCCCGATCACCCCATTGGAGGGCAGCTTTGAATGTTCCTATATCTTTCTGGTTTTAGAAAGGGAGCCCCACTTTCTATTCTCCTAAAATTTGGCAAAATGGGCTCTCATGCACATGCTGCCTGATTTGTAGACTTTAATCATGTCCTTTCCTTTTTTTTTTTGGTGGCTGGCCAGTCCGGGGATCCAAACTCTTGACCTTCGTATTACCGGCACCACGATCTCCCAAGTGGGCTAAATCGCCAGCCCCTTTCCTTTCCTTCTGATGGGTGAATATGAATCCTTCTTAGACTATCCTCAGTGGATTTTCTTCCCTGTCTAATCCCTGCTCATTCCCCTGGATATTCCACGAAGAGGATGTCTTTTTTGAGATGTCACCACCAGGATTTGGGGTTTGTGCTGGGGAATGTAGAGGGGAGCTCCCACTCAGTTCAATTGGAATTTCCCTTTATGTTATGGCTTCTGTGGAAGCCAGCCGCCAAGATGACCTCACAGTGATTGCACTTCCCGATATTCACAGCCCTGTGTAGTCCTCCCGCACACTATGAGCTGACCTTTGTAAGCAATAGGCTG
>NW_007730084.1:207876-208671 GCF_000696425.1 Galeopterus variegatus | reverse complement strand
CTCCACCTCCTCCTCTCTGCACATGCCTCAGAGCAGATGCCTAGATCTAGCAGTAGCCCGGTGCTCCAGCTACGTAGAAAACAAACATCAAAGGAGCATTATCCAGGAATTGGTAAGAGTCCAGTGGGGTGCCCTGATTCTACACTACCAGTCCTGGGTGCCAATTTCCCCTTGGGGATCAGAAGAAAAGGGGCTGGGGGTTCTTGTGCCAAGGGAGAATGGGGTGCTCAGGGGCCTAGTTCTCAGCGGGAGGGACCCCAGACCATGCGGCATGGCTCTTTCTGTTGCTGCCCTGTCTGCCCACTCTTTTCCAGACACCTCTGCTTGACTCCTCGCCACATGTGCCCTCAGCTGTCCCTCTGCTGGAAACACTAGGCTGACTGTTGTCAGAAGTCCTGTGTTCCCACCCTGACTTAGTTCCTGCTTCGCTTTTTCTTTGGTTTTGGACAAGCCACCTCTCCTGCCAGGGCCTGAGTGTCCTGAGATAGAACTAGNCTTCTAGCCCACATCATACATCAGTGGGGAAGCCTTTGTGACATCAGTGGAGAGGCCTTGGTGACATCGGTGGGGAGGCCTCTGTGACATCGGTTTACATGAAGGAGCTGGAGGTAAGTGCCCTGCAGGCAGCCTCATGACCACATCCCACGGTGGGGGCTGGGTGCCCCTCTGCCAGCTGAGACAGCCCCCACCCCCACCCCTAATGGTTACTCTCTCTACCTCTCCCCCCAGACCTCCTCCACCTCCTCCTCTCTGCACATGCCTCAGAGCAGATGCCTAGATCTAGCAGTAGCCCGG
>NW_007730084.1:198179-206841 GCF_000696425.1 Galeopterus variegatus | reverse complement strand
CAGAAGTCCTGTGTTCCCACCCTCACTTAGTTCGTGCTTTGCTTTGTCTTTGGTTTGGGGCAAGCCACCTCTCCCACCAGGGCTTGAGTGTCCTGAGATAGAACTAGAGGGTGTTAAAGGCCCCTTTCAGCTCTAAGAATGAAAGATTTCTAGGCACACTTGAAACCTCAGGGAGACAGGAATCTTGCCTGTCCTTTTCATACCTGGATCCCTGCTATTAAGAACAGTTCCAGTCCCGTAGTGTGTGGTTTGTGGTGAATACATGCACCATTGTGAATCACAAGCTGGGAGAAGGGTAGTCATTCCTTTCTCAGCCTCCATTTCTAGAAGTTTCCATGGCTGTCCTTTAAACAGAATCCAGATTCAGATGTTCAGCTCTGTAGCTGTGAGTGAAAACCAACAAAGATCCAAATTCTCTTTCCTTGGGAGTTCGAGGAGAGTTTGTCAATTTGCGTCCCCAGACGGTGTGAGAGCTTTTCCTTGAAAATCCATTCCTGTCCCCTGCCCCCCACTCTGGTCTGGGGAATGGAGCTGACTGGACAACCTCAGCCACTTTCCTGTGATTCTCCACACAGAAAAAACAGCAGCAGGAAACTCTGGACCAACAGGAAAGAGGAACATGATTTCTTTGTTCGCTCATTCTGGGTTTGGGGAAAGACTCAGATGGAGAGGCCGCAGGCTTGTCTTGCCCACTCCCTACCTGGAGAAGGCTCAGCCCTGCACCCCACCCTCAGCCACACAAGGTCCCTGAGAATCTGGCCTCACTGGTGGGCCTGTCCTGGGCCATTGTTGGCATTCCGGGGTCCTGTCCCTTGCTGCTGCATCTCTGCCTCCCTGGTAAGAGATGTTTCTTTCCTCTTCCTCCCGCAGGAGAATAGGTGTCAGCAGGTGAACTCCCTGCAGGAACAACTGCAGGTGAGTGGACTGTATGGCATCCCTCATGTCCCCTGGAGAACCTTCCTTTCCCCCTCTCAGCACCCATTAGGCTTTTCTCCCAAAGGCTCAGATTCGGACCACTGATGTCTTAATGTCCGAAAAGGCACAGTTACAGAGAGACCTGGCTGACACTCACTGTGGGGTCTGGCAGAAAGCAGGTGTGAATCTGGGCACCCTTCCTCCCTCAACCTGGTGCCTTGGCAGGCCTTTGGGTGAGTACTTTGAGCTCCATCCTGACCTCTGTCATTCCAGGGGAGTGTGAACATCTGGCGAGCTGCCTGTGCTCACTTGAGTGCAGATAAAAGAGCTGCAGTGGAGTCTGACCACTGTCTCTGTGCAACAGAAGGAGGCGGAGAGGGTGAGTCCAGCCACCTGCCCTCACGCTTGCACCTCCATCCCCGGGGGGGAAATGGCCTTAGAGAATTAGATAGACCCAGATGTTCACATCCCAGCTGTAAGTGATCTTAGCAGTCAACCTCTAATACTTTACTTCATCTACAAAATGGAGACAGTAATAGTAACTGCCTCCAATGGTGGCTGTCAGGATTCAGTGCATTGTCAGCATGGTGCCTGGTGATGCAAGTATAGAGTCAAATGATGGTGATGACAGTCATAACATTGACAACCTGACCCAATATCCCTGGGCCTCTGTCAGCCAGCTGTAAATCAGATCTCTCTCCCTGCCTCTTCCACCCTTACTGAGTTCTTAGTAAAACCAACTGAGAACATGGACTTTATAATGCCTTGAAAAGCATGTCAAGTGTGATTCAGGGGAGGAAATGTCATTGCGGGATGGTTCCTGTAGGTGTCAGTGTTCGTGTGCCCCGACTACATCTTCTTCCTGCCAAATCCTGACTTCACCTTTCTGCATTTGCAATCCTAACATGACCTGAAGAAAGAGCGTGTGCTCTCCACCTGCACTTGGAGGACAAGAAGGAGGGGGACGGTGGATGGCAGGTCTGGGGGTCTCAGTGCAGTCGATGTGGTAGGAGGTGGGAGGGTACAGGTGAGCATGATGAGGGAGATGCACAGGTTTGGACATATGCAGAGCCAAGCTCTGGCCCCAGCTGTGGCCTCAGGCAATTCAGGTCCACTCTCTGGACTGACACTTGTGACTCTTGGTTCCTTGGGCCCCCATCCCATGCCATGGTCCTCTGGTTGTGTGGCAAAGTCAGTGCATCAATCACCAAAGTGGTCTTTTCTGTTCCTTGTTCTTTACATTCTCCACCACCTCTGGCCACAGGAACAACGATGTGGACCACATGTCACCAGTTTCAACTGAAGGGTAAACTTTTGGTCCTTTTGATGGAGAAGGTGGCCTTGCAGCTCCAGATGAAGAAGCTCGAGACATCCAAGCACCTGCCACAAGTGAGCGGCTGCAGCACAGGGATTTGGTTTTATGGGGGTGTGGTAGAGAGGGAGGTGACAACCTGTCTGTTGTACAGCTGCTCCCTCCATGGCTCACCCCCTGTGCTCTGGGCAGGTGCACGCTTCAAGGGAGAAGCATGGCCTGAGTTAGGTCCAGGAGCCAGAGACCTGTTAGGCTGATGTAAGCAGGTGGACAGGTAAGCTGGGGCTGGTGTGTCCTGGGAGCAGGTGGGGGGAAGAGAAAGAGGTGTGCACCAGCAGATGGCATGTCTGCTCACCTGAGCCTCAATGTCCCCATCTGCAAAGAAGGGTGAGGTGCTCATTGTCAGACACCCCACCCTTGAACCCCACAGTTGTCTTGAACACAAGAACGTGAAGAACTCTATTTGAAAGTGGTTTGAATGATTGACCATCATCTGGGCACGAGGAATGATTAGACATTAAGCAGTGGTCTGGGCGAGGCTGAATTAGGAGCTGTGGGTCAAGAAGAGGGTTTTGTGCAACTCAAGAGGCCAGAATCCCTCATCATCCATTTCCTTTCTTAGCTGAGCCTCCAACCCTGAAGCCTCCAGCAGGGCCCAGTGAGGAAGAACGGGGGCTGCAGGTGGAGGCTGAGCAGCTGCACAAGCAGCTGGAGAGCCTGGTGGGTCAGCTCTAGGCTCTGGTAAAGAACAACAAGGGTCTGAGCCACCTGAACCATGAGCAGGAGGAGTGGCTGCTGGAGCTGGGGCAGCTGCTGAGCTCTGAGGCAAGCAGCACAGGCAGGTGCCGGAGGGCATGAAGCACCACCATGCCACCACCAGCTGCATGCTGTCCCAGACCCGTGAGCTCCAGGAGCAGCTGGCTGAGCTGTAGACTGGCTTCATCAGGTTGGTGTGCCACCCGCCCTGCCGGCCTGCCCTCCACACTAACCCCTGGGCCTTTTTTTCCCCATCTGTAAACTGAGGTGCTGGAGACCTCACATGAAATGGTACCTGGGAAGGCACGGGTGAGCCAGTGCCCTGTGCCCCCTTCCCTGTGCCGTGGGTCTCCAGTGGCATCAGGGGGCTGCCAATTGCTTCTCTCCATCCAGACCAATTAGAATGTGGAGGTCCCCAGTCCACTGCAGTAGGGGCAGCATGTGACAATGGAGCTGGCAGAGAAGTTGGGCCAGAAAAGAAAATTAAAAATGAAAATCCAAAAAGAAACAAACAAAAAAGACAAGAAACTACGAAGAAGAAGGAGAAAACATCAAGATGAAGGAGAAAACACCCAAAGGGAGAAAACACCCAAAAGAAGAACAAAACACCCATAAATGAAGAAAATACCCAACATAGGAAGAAAACACCCAGAACAAGGAGAAAACTCCAAGCAGAAGAAAACACACTAAACAGACAACACCCAAAGAGGAAATCACCCAAAAGAAGAAAACACCTCAAAAATGAAGAAAACACCCCAAAGAAGTAGAAAACACCCACGACAAGAAGAAAACACCCCAAAGAGGAAAACCCCAACAAAAAGAAGAGAACCACAACATGAAGCAGAAATCCCCCCAAAGGAATAAATCCCCAAAAGAAGACAACGCCAACAAAAAGATTGCAAGAGGAGGAAAAAATCCCCCCCAAATAAGCAAACCCCAACAAAAGGAAGAAAACCCCCATAAAAGAAGAAGAGGAAAAAAAATACCCAAATAGAACAAAAGCCTAACAAAAAGAAAACTCCAGTTCTGGCCCATGGCTCACTCGGGAGAGTGTGATGCTAACAACACCAAGTCAAGGGTTAAGATCTACTTACTGGTCATCTTTTTAGAAAAAAATTTTTAAAAAAAGAAAAGGAAAAAAAAAAAAAAAAAACTCCAACAGAAAGAAGAAAACCACCCATCAGAAGAAGAAAAGCCCCCCCAAGAGAAAAATATACTCCCATGAAAACAAGAAAATATCCCAAAAAGCCCCAAAAGAAAACCCCCACAAAACAAAACCCCAACAAAAAGAAGAAACCTGAAAAAAGAGTGCCAAAAAAGGAGAAAACAAAAAGACTACAGAATAATACAAAAAACAAATTAGAAAAAAAAAAACAGAAAAAACACAAGAAGTAATGTAGAAAAATAAAAAGAAAAGCAAACAAGACAAAAGAAAAAAAATACTATAAAAGAGAAACCAAAAAAAAAGAAAATAGACAACAAGAAAAAAACAAAGAAAAATCAAAACAACAACAACAAAGTGAAAAGAAAGCAGCAAGGTGCTCTTACCAGTAGTCCACTCTCAGGGGCCTATAGGGGAAGACCAGTGCAATTGGTCCCTTGGGCAGGACTGGCCAGGGGGCCCTAGGGTCAGGCCTGGGCAAGGGGGCCTTTAGAGCCAGGGGAGGCCAAGGAAGCACTTAGGACAGGCCTGCCAGGCCAGGCAAAGGCAGGGGAGTGTTAGAGCCAGGGCAGGCCAGGGGGACCATTAGCATGAGGACAGGCAAAGTGGTTTCTGGACAGACCAGTCAAGGGGGCACTTAGGGCATGTAGGCCTGCCCTTAGTGGCATGGTGACCATTATGGCAGTGGTCCAGTAGGGGAAGACCAGTAAAGAGGGGCCATGTGGCTGGGCAGGCCAGGAGGTTCCTTGGGCATGCCATTCCAGGCTGGCCCTTAGTGGTAGGAGTCCCTTGGCAGCATGCTTGGCCAGGGCAGCTCTCAGTGGCAGGCAGGGGCACAGGGGCCCTAGGGTCAGGCCAAGCCATGGGAGCACTTAGTGGAAGGCAAGCCCATGCAGGGGCACCCATAGAAGGCCAGGACAGAGGTGGCCCATAGTGCCAGGCCAGGACAGGCCGGAAGAGCCCTGGGAACAGCTCTGGGCCAGGCTGGGCAATACAGGCACATAGTTCCAGGCCAGGTCAGGCCGGCAGGAGCCTAAGGGGGATCCCAGGGGGGCTCTTAGCACCAAGACAGGCAAAGGTGGCCAAGGGATAGGCCAGTCAAGTGGGACACTTAGTGGCAGGGGTAACCTTAGTGGAAGGGTGGCCTTTATGGCTGTGGTCTGCTAGAGGCAGACTAGTAAAGGGGGGCCGTATGGCAGAAAAAACAGTGGGTTCCTTGGGCAGGACAGAACAGGCTGGCCCATAGCAGTAAGAGGCCCTTGGCAGCCTAGGAGCCAGGGTAGCCCTCAGTGGCAGGCAAGGGCACAGGGGCGTGAGGGTCAGGCCAGGACATGGGAGCACTTAGTGGAAGGCAAGGCCTGGCAGGGATACCTGTAGCACCAGGCCAGGACAGTGGTTGCCCATAGTGCTGGGCCAGGACAGGCCAGAAGGGCCCTGAGGACAACCCAGGACAGGCCAGGGTTGTCCCTGGCTCTGGGCCAGGCTGGACCAGGCAGGCCCATAGTGCCAGGCCAGGGTGGCTCTGAGGGAGTGGGTCTCTGGTGCAGGCCTGGCTAGGCCCACCCTTAGTGGCAGTGGGGCCATTATAAGGCCTGGACAGGGAAGCCCTTAGTGGCAGGCCAGGAAACGCCAGAGGTGCCCTTAGTGGCAGGCCAGGAAACGCCAGAGGGGCCCTTAGTGGCAGGCCAGGAAACGCCAGAGGGGCCCTTAGTGGCAGGCCAGGAAACGCCAGAGGGGCCCTTAGTGGCAGGCCAGGAAACGCCAGAGGGGCCCTTAGTGGCAGGCCAGGAAACGCCAGAGGGGCCCTTAGTGGCAGGGGGGCCATTATAAGGCCTGGACAGGGAAGCCCTTAGTGGCAGGCCAGGAAACGCCAGAGGTGCCCTTAGTGGCAGGACAGGTGAGGTCAGGGGCTCTCTTAGAGGAAGACCAGGCCAGGCCAAGGGGGCCCTAGGGGGGCTCTTTCTTTCTTTTTCTTCCTTCCTCCCTTCCTCCTCCCTTCACTAACCTTCACTAACAATTGCTAACCTTCCCTAACTGTCCCTTAACCATCCCTAACCTTCCTTTAACTTTGTCTAACCTTCCTTTACCTTCCCTTAACTTTCCCTTAACGTTCCCTAACCTTTGCTAACCTTCCCTTAACCCTCCCTTAACCTTCCCTTAACTCTCCCTTCCCCTCCCCTGTTTCCTTCCTTCCTTTCCTTCTTTCTTTCTTTGGGGTCTATTTCTCTCTCTCTCTCTCTCTCTCTCTCTCTCTGTCTCTCTCTCTCTCATTCTTTCCTTCTTTCCTTCCTCCTTTCTGTGGGGCCTGTTTCTCTCTCTCTCTCTCTCTCTCTCTCTCTCTCCTTTCTTTCTATGTTTCCTTCTTTTTTTTAGCCCACCTATGTCCCTCCTGGCCTGCCCTGACGCTAACAGGCAGGAGGCCCTGGCCTGACCTCCCCTTGTGCACCCAAGAAAGAAAGAAAGACTCCCCCACCAGGGCACCCTCAGCCTGGCCTGCCTCTCAGAGACACCCTGGCCTCACTTGGCCTGTCCTGCCACTAACGGTGCCCCTGGACTTTCCTGGCCTGCCACTAACGGTCCCTGGCCAGGCCTGCTAAGGGTGCCACTGCCACTATGGGTGAGCCTGACCAGGTGTAGAAAAGAGACCCACTGGTTGGGCCTTCCTCAGGTCTTCCCCGGCCTGACCTGGCCTGCCTGTAAGAGACCCCCATGTCAGGCCAGGCCAGTCCAGGGGGTCTCTTACATGTAGGCAGGCGAGGCCAGGGGGCCATAGCAGTAAGCAGGCTAAGGGGGCCATGTGCCAGGCCATTCAAATAGGGTCCTTAGTGGGAGGGCAAGCTATGCCAGGTGATCTCTTAGAGGCAAGGCAGGGGCTCTTAGCAGCAAGACAGGCCAAGGTGGCCCAGGGTCAGGCCAGTCAAATGGGGCACTTAGTGGCAGGGGGGCTCTTATGGCCGTGGTCTGCTAGAGGCAGACTAGTAAAGGGGGGCCATATGGCAGAACAACCGGTGGGTTCCTTGGGCAGGCCAGGCCAGGCTGGCCCATAGCAGTAGGAGGCCCTTGGCAGCCTAGGGACCAGGGCAGCCCTTAGTGGCAGGCTGAGGGCACAGGGGCCCTAGGATCAGTCCCAGCCATGGGTGCCCTTAGTGGCATATCAGGGCAGGACAGAAGAAGCCCAAAGTTCCAGGCCAGGACAGGCCAGCAGGTCCCTTCGACAGCCTAGGTGAGGCAGGGGGTCCTTGGCTCTGATCCAGGCTGGGCCAGGCCAGCAGTGTCCTAGTGACAGCCCAGGCCAGGCTAGGGAATCTATGGGGGCAGGCCAGGCAGGGTCAGGGTTTCCCTAGGAGCAGGCCATGTCAGGTTAGGGGGCACTTAGGGTAGGTCTGCCTGGCCAGAGGAGCCATAATGGCAGGCCAACTCACCCTATGGGGTCCCTAGAGGCAGGCCAGGGCAGGGAACCCTAGGGAAAAGTAAGGCCACTGGGCCTCTTAGTGCCAGGCCAGGCCAGGGAGGCCCTTAGCAGAAGGGGGCTGTTAGCAGCAAGGGGGCCCAGAATAGTAGACGTGGCCATGGAGGCCCTTAGTGCCAAATATTCTGTTACAGCCACAGAAAATTTGTACCAGGAGTGGGCTGTTGCTTGTAACAGACACTTGGAAATGTGGAAATGGCTTCAGAACTGGGTGTTGAGAGTTTGAAGGAATTTGGAGGACTCAGAAGAAGACAAAAAGAGGAGGGAAAGTTTGGAATGTCTTAGAGACTGTTTAAATCGTGGTGAGCAGAACGTTTATGGAAATATGGATGGTAAAGACAACTCAAAGGAGGTCTCTGATAGAAATAAGGAGTTTATTGGAAACTGGGGCAAAGATCACCCTTGCTGTGAACTGGCAAAGAACTTGGCGGCATTGTGTCTGTGCCCTAGGACTTTGTGGAAGTTGGAACTTAAGAACTGTGAACCAGGGTATTTGGTGGAAGAAATTTCTAAGCAGCAAAGCATAAGGGAGCTGCATGGCTACTTGTAAGAGCCTGCTCTGAGTTATGGCAGCAAAAGAGTGACATAAAGCCAGAACTTAAAAGTGAAGCAGACTGTAATGATTTGGAAAATTTGCAGCCTGGCCGTGTGGTAGAGAAGAAGAGAGCATTTCCAGAAGGAAAATTCAATGGTACTAAGAAGATTAACACAAAAGAATGAGATTATAAAGAGAAGGAGAAAAAGGCCCTGAAGGCATTGCGGAAGGCCCTGGGGCCACCTCTTCCACTTCAGGTCCAAAGATCTAGGGGGACAAAATTGTCTTGGGGAACTGGCTTGAGGAGCCCTCCACGGGCTCACTGCTCAGGGCCACCTTGGGAAACTGCTTCTAGCACCAGCACCCCGGCTGCTTTGGCTGCTCCAGCTGTGGCTAAACTGACCCCAGGTGTGGCTGGACCCACAGCTTTGGAGAATACAAGCCAGAAGCCTTGGTGGGGTTCACGTGGTGTTAGGTCTTCAGGCTCACAGAATGCCTGAGCTCAGAAGGCTT
>NW_007730084.1:169457-197179 GCF_000696425.1 Galeopterus variegatus | reverse complement strand
AAAAAAAAAAAAAAAAAACTCCAACAGAAAGAAGAAAACCACCCATCAGAAGAAGAAAAGCCCCCCCAAGAGAAAAATATACTCCCATGAAAACAAGAAAATATCCCAAAAAGCCCCAAAAGAAAACCCCCACAAAACAAAACCCCAACAAAAAGAAGAAACCTGAAAAAAGAGTGCCAAAAAAGGAGAAAACAAAAAGACTACAGAATAATACAAAAAACAAATTAGAAAAAAAAAAACAGAAAAAACACAAGAAGTAATGTAGAAAAATAAAAAGAAAAGCAAACAAGACAAAAGAAAAAAAATACTATAAAAGAGAAACCAAAAAAAAAGAAAATAGACAACAAGAAAAAAACAAAGAAAAATCAAAACAACAACAACAAAGTGAAAAGAAAGCAGCAAGGTGCTCTTACCAGTAGTCCACTCTCAGGGGCCTATAGGGGAAGACCAGTGCAATTGGTCCCTTGGGCAGGACTGGCCAGGGGGCCCTAGGGTCAGGCCTGGGCAAGGGGGCCTTTAGAGCCAGGGGAGGCCAAGGAAGCACTTAGGACAGGCCTGCCAGGCCAGGCAAAGGCAGGGGAGTGTTAGAGCCAGGGCAGGCCAGGGGGACCATTAGCATGAGGACAGGCAAAGTGGTTTCTGGACAGACCAGTCAAGGGGGCACTTAGGGCATGTAGGCCTGCCCTTAGTGGCATGGTGACCATTATGGCAGTGGTCCAGTAGGGGAAGACCAGTAAAGAGGGGCCATGTGGCTGGGCAGGCCAGGAGGTTCCTTGGGCATGCCATTCCAGGCTGGCCCTTAGTGGTAGGAGTCCCTTGGCAGCATGCTTGGCCAGGGCAGCTCTCAGTGGCAGGCAGGGGCACAGGGGCCCTAGGGTCAGGCCAAGCCATGGGAGCACTTAGTGGAAGGCAAGCCCATGCAGGGGCACCCATAGAAGGCCAGGACAGAGGTGGCCCATAGTGCCAGGCCAGGACAGGCCGGAAGAGCCCTGGGAACAGCTCTGGGCCAGGCTGGGCAATACAGGCACATAGTTCCAGGCCAGGTCAGGCCGGCAGGAGCCTAAGGGGGATCCCAGGGGGGCTCTTAGCACCAAGACAGGCAAAGGTGGCCAAGGGATAGGCCAGTCAAGTGGGACACTTAGTGGCAGGGGTAACCTTAGTGGAAGGGTGGCCTTTATGGCTGTGGTCTGCTAGAGGCAGACTAGTAAAGGGGGGCCGTATGGCAGAAAAAACAGTGGGTTCCTTGGGCAGGACAGAACAGGCTGGCCCATAGCAGTAAGAGGCCCTTGGCAGCCTAGGAGCCAGGGTAGCCCTCAGTGGCAGGCAAGGGCACAGGGGCGTGAGGGTCAGGCCAGGACATGGGAGCACTTAGTGGAAGGCAAGGCCTGGCAGGGATACCTGTAGCACCAGGCCAGGACAGTGGTTGCCCATAGTGCTGGGCCAGGACAGGCCAGAAGGGCCCTGAGGACAACCCAGGACAGGCCAGGGTTGTCCCTGGCTCTGGGCCAGGCTGGACCAGGCAGGCCCATAGTGCCAGGCCAGGGTGGCTCTGAGGGAGTGGGTCTCTGGTGCAGGCCTGGCTAGGCCCACCCTTAGTGGCAGTGGGGCCATTATAAGGCCTGGACAGGGAAGCCCTTAGTGGCAGGCCAGGAAACGCCAGAGGTGCCCTTAGTGGCAGGACAGGTGAGGTCAGGGGCTCTCTTAGAGGAAGACCAGGCCAGGCCAAGGGGGCCCTAGGGGGGCTCTTTCTTTCTTTTTCTTCCTTCCTCCCTTCCTCCTCCCTTCACTAACCTTCACTAACAATTGCTAACCTTCCCTAACTGTCCCTTAACCATCCCTAACCTTCCTTTAACTTTGTCTAACCTTCCTTTACCTTCCCTTAACTTTCCCTTAACGTTCCCTAACCTTTGCTAACCTTCCCTTAACCCTCCCTTAACCTTCCCTTAACTCTCCCTTCCCCTCCCCTGTTTCCTTCCTTCCTTTCCTTCTTTCTTTCTTTGGGGTCTATTTCTCTCTCTCTCTCTCTCTCTCTCTCTCTCTGTCTCTCTCTCTCTCATTCTTTCCTTCTTTCCTTCCTCCTTTCTGTGGGGCCTGTTTCTCTCTCTCTCTCTCTCTCTCTCTCTCTCTCCTTTCTTTCTATGTTTCCTTCTTTTTTTTAGCCCACCTATGTCCCTCCTGGCCTGCCCTGACGCTAACAGGCAGGAGGCCCTGGCCTGACCTCCCCTTGTGCACCCAAGAAAGAAAGAAAGACTCCCCCACCAGGGCACCCTCAGCCTGGCCTGCCTCTCAGAGACACCCTGGCCTCACTTGGCCTGTCCTGCCACTAACGGTGCCCCTGGACTTTCCTGGCCTGCCACTAACGGTCCCTGGCCAGGCCTGCTAAGGGTGCCACTGCCACTATGGGTGAGCCTGACCAGGTGTAGAAAAGAGACCCACTGGTTGGGCCTTCCTCAGGTCTTCCCCGGCCTGACCTGGCCTGCCTGTAAGAGACCCCCATGTCAGGCCAGGCCAGTCCAGGGGGTCTCTTACATGTAGGCAGGCGAGGCCAGGGGGCCATAGCAGTAAGCAGGCTAAGGGGGCCATGTGCCAGGCCATTCAAATAGGGTCCTTAGTGGGAGGGCAAGCTATGCCAGGTGATCTCTTAGAGGCAAGGCAGGGGCTCTTAGCAGCAAGACAGGCCAAGGTGGCCCAGGGTCAGGCCAGTCAAATGGGGCACTTAGTGGCAGGGGGGCTCTTATGGCCGTGGTCTGCTAGAGGCAGACTAGTAAAGGGGGGCCATATGGCAGAACAACCGGTGGGTTCCTTGGGCAGGCCAGGCCAGGCTGGCCCATAGCAGTAGGAGGCCCTTGGCAGCCTAGGGACCAGGGCAGCCCTTAGTGGCAGGCTGAGGGCACAGGGGCCCTAGGATCAGTCCCAGCCATGGGTGCCCTTAGTGGCATATCAGGGCAGGACAGAAGAAGCCCAAAGTTCCAGGCCAGGACAGGCCAGCAGGTCCCTTCGACAGCCTAGGTGAGGCAGGGGGTCCTTGGCTCTGATCCAGGCTGGGCCAGGCCAGCAGTGTCCTAGTGACAGCCCAGGCCAGGCTAGGGAATCTATGGGGGCAGGCCAGGCAGGGTCAGGGTTTCCCTAGGAGCAGGCCATGTCAGGTTAGGGGGCACTTAGGGTAGGTCTGCCTGGCCAGAGGAGCCATAATGGCAGGCCAACTCACCCTATGGGGTCCCTAGAGGCAGGCCAGGGCAGGGAACCCTAGGGAAAAGTAAGGCCACTGGGCCTCTTAGTGCCAGGCCAGGCCAGGGAGGCCCTTAGCAGAAGGGGGCTGTTAGCAGCAAGGGGGCCCAGAATAGTAGACGTGGCCATGGAGGCCCTTAGTGCCAAATATTCTGTTACAGCCACAGAAAATTTGTACCAGGAGTGGGCTGTTGCTTGTAACAGACACTTGGAAATGTGGAAATGGCTTCAGAACTGGGTGTTGAGAGTTTGAAGGAATTTGGAGGACTCAGAAGAAGACAAAAAGAGGAGGGAAAGTTTGGAATGTCTTAGAGACTGTTTAAATCGTGGTGAGCAGAACGTTTATGGAAATATGGATGGTAAAGACAACTCAAAGGAGGTCTCTGATAGAAATAAGGAGTTTATTGGAAACTGGGGCAAAGATCACCCTTGCTGTGAACTGGCAAAGAACTTGGCGGCATTGTGTCTGTGCCCTAGGACTTTGTGGAAGTTGGAACTTAAGAACTGTGAACCAGGGTATTTGGTGGAAGAAATTTCTAAGCAGCAAAGCATAAGGGAGCTGCATGGCTACTTGTAAGAGCCTGCTCTGAGTTATGGCAGCAAAAGAGTGACATAAAGCCAGAACTTAAAAGTGAAGCAGACTGTAATGATTTGGAAAATTTGCAGCCTGGCCGTGTGGTAGAGAAGAAGAGAGCATTTCCAGAAGGAAAATTCAATGGTACTAAGAAGATTAACACAAAAGAATGAGATTATAAAGAGAAGGAGAAAAAGGCCCTGAAGGCATTGCGGAAGGCCCTGGGGCCACCTCTTCCACTTCAGGTCCAAAGATCTAGGGGGACAAAATTGTCTTGGGGAACTGGCTTGAGGAGCCCTCCACGGGCTCACTGCTCAGGGCCACCTTGGGAAACTGCTTCTAGCACCAGCACCCTGGCTGCTTTGGCTGCTCCAGCTGTGGCTAAACTGACCCCAGGTGTGGCTGGACCCACAGCTTTGGAGAATACAAGCCAGAAGCCTTGGTGGGGTTCACGTGGTGTTAGGTCTTCAGGCTCACAGAATGCCTGAGCTCAGAAGGCTTGGGGACCTCCACCCAGATTTCAAAGGATGTATGGGAAAGTCTGGGGGCCCAGGGAGAGATCTGTCACTGGGACAGAGTCACTGCAGACAGACTTTGCTAGAGCAATGCCAAGTGGAAACGTGGGGTCGGAGTTGCAGCAGAGAAACTCCATCAGCACCGTGTCCAGTGGGACCACGAGAGCAGGACTGCCATGGAGACCCCAGACCTGTGGAACTACAGCCTTGGATTGCTGAAGTGTGGCCTGCAACCAGGAAAGCCATAGGAGCAGAGCTGCCCAAGGACTTGGGGACCCAACCCCCATACCAGCATGCAGAGGACATGGAACATGGACTCAAGGTACATGATTCACCATCTTTGAGATTAAATACCTGCCTTGCTGGATTTTGGACTTGCTCAGAACCCAATACCCCTTTCTTTTGGCCTATGTGTCCCTTTTGGAATGGGAGGATGTACCCTATGTTTGTCCCACCACTGTATCATGGAAATAGATAAATTGTATTGATTTCACAGATGGGCCTTTGAACTTTGGACTATAGAGTTGAAACAAGACTGTGGGGATGAAATGACTGTATTTGCATGTAAAAAGGACATGAGTTTGGGGGGCCAGGGGCAGACCATGCCCAATTGTATTGATTAAAAATGGTGGTCAGGTGTATTGTTCTGAGGGCTTTAAAAGAAGAGCACATGGGAGTCTGTCTGTCTCTGCTTTCTCTGCTTCTAGCATTTTGCAATGTGAGACCCCTGGGTCACTGTTGCCACCACCAGATGGACATTGTACTTCCTAGCCTCAGAAACTATAAGCAATAAGTTTTATTTTTCTGTATAAATTACCCAGTTCCAAGTATTCTGTTACAGCAACACAAAATGGACTAAAACAGGGGCCCTGAGGCAGGCCAGGCCAGTGGGTCTCTTGTGTAGGCCTGGATAGGCCTGCTCTTAGTGGCAGTGGGGTCCTTAGCAGCAGATCTGGCCAGGGCTGCCCATAGTGGAAGGCCAGGAAAGGCCAGGGGCACTCTTAGTGGGAGGGCAGGCCAAGGGGGCCCTGAGGCAAGCCATTCAAGGGAGGCCCTTAGTGGCAGGACAGGCCAGGCCAGGCCAGGGGGTCTCTTAGAGGTAGTCCAGGACAGGCCAGGGGTCCCTTAGCACCAAGCATGCCAAGGAAGCCCTAGGGCAGGCCATTCAAGGGGGCTCCTTAGTGGCAGGTCAGGCCAGTGGAGGGCCCTTAGCAATGTTTTATCATTTATACTGGGCCAGAAATTTTTCTTTTTCATTAAGTGTCAAACTTATTTATGAAATGTCTCTTTTAATAATTATCCTTATTTTTGTAGTTTCTTCAGAATCTACATTTATGTTTTTTTTTCACTCCCACATTTGTGTGTTTTTATTTGAGTCAAATTTATTTCACTAAAATAAACACTGAAAATGAATACATGGTTTTTGTTTGGTTTTTATTATTGAAATAAACAGCTTTCAGTTTTATTAGTCTGTCAATTCTGTCATTTTCCCCTCCCCTGATAATTTGATTTCATTTTTGTGTGTTTAGCATATCCATTCTCCTATGAACCTTAGGTTTGTTATTATTTTCTTACCTTCTTATGATGAATAAGTAGTTTTAGAATATTGTGATATTTATTTTTTAATAGTGACATGCAAGAGAGTGAATTTGCTTTAGAAAATAAATTTAACTTTATTTGCTTTGTTTTAGCAATTTAACTATGATGGACTTTAGTATGATTTTCTCCTCTTTTCTCTTTTATTCCCATTCGGGGTTTGCTGATCTACTTGGGGTTCTTTAATCTGTGGATTGATATACTCAATTTGGAAAATTCGTGGCTTTTACATCTTCAGGGATGGCTTCTCTCTGCCCCTTTCTCTCTCCCTCCATTTTCATCCCCAGAACACAGACAATGTCCTGTGGAAAACACTGACCATGTCAGTGCTTCTTGATTGACTATTTCTAATTAGTGACTCATTTCTAATAAGAAAGTCCAATTCTATTAACAGGTCTCCTTGGGACATTAATGTGATTTCTGCTCTGTAATTTCCTTCCAATTGTTCTTTCAGACCGCTTAATATTTTATACTGGTAATTAGCAAATTCTTGTTATTTAGTGCTAATTTTAAACATTCCATCTATTTTTTGTTGTGACCATTTTCTGGTAAATAAAATAACCATAATTTCTCCTAAATGTTCACTATATTCACTCCTTTTATAAACACGAGACTACTGCATTACCCTGAAGTCACACAGACTTCTCTCGCTGGTTTTCCTTCTAAAGTCCTTGAGCTTCCCCAGTCGTGACGCAGCACCACTGACTGTCTGAGTGCCCGCTGTGTGCATGGATGGGTCACCAAGCTCCCACTGTGTGCAACAGTGCACATTGCCCTCTGGCGTGAGTGGAGCCCGCCACCCCCCAGGTGCAAGCCCAACCCCCAGGTGGCAGGTGCTCACCTGTGCACACCTTGGCCATGTACGGACAGCCTTGCCTCTGCTTTGTGGAGCAATCTAACAGAAAGAAAACTACCCCTGTGCATTTGGCCACTTTATTTCCTCCTCTGTCTTCACGTTGTGTCTTCACATTGTCTCACTTTTGTTGGAGTTAACGTGTTCTTGTATTAACTTCAGGGACTCCTGTGCGGCTGAGGCATAACCTCTGCCTGTGGTAGGTGTTGAACTTTTTCTCTCATCTGCCAGCTGGACATTGTCACGGCCTGTTTATTGCATCTGAAACAGGCCTGGGCTCTTTCATCACAATGTTCCCAGCATTGAGCATGATTCCAGGCATGTGGGAGGCACCGGCAAACGTTTATAAATAAATTGATGAAGTTCCGTGTCAGTGGCGATATGGAATTTTAGCCAAGCTGTCTCCAAAGCAGCTAGGAATGACATAGCACAAAAAATGCTGGGTCTCGCTACTCTGGGTGGAGTCTGACAAAGTGCACATGGTGGCCTTTAATATCACCATTACTAGTGTCCCCTTCACACATCTGGACCTTCACTGAGCCAGGAACCTGAGATCAGACTTGTCACAACTTTCACCCATCACTGGTTCTGCCTGGCACACGGCCAGCTGGCATGAACTCTTTCCGTGAATGTGCATCTGCAAAAAACAATTAGCAATGTTGACAAGGAGACACACCCTGCTTTTATCAGTAATTTTCAATGTAGACGTGTTTTAATACTGTTTTTATTTAGGACTTTTATATATTATCAGGATCTTTGGGTTTAGCATCCTACATAATTAATCAAAATACCAAGAAATATGGAGGAGGGGAGGTCTTCTGAGGAAGAGTAGAATGTTGAATGACATGCCTAGGTATTTCACAGCTCTGTTCTCGATGTGACATACGCATTTCTAAAAAACACCACTTTCTACAAAGTTGTGCTCTGACAATGGAGGAAAATAGTGTTTCTGCAAAATGCTCAGGAAAGGACACTGAGATCCCGGGTCAGTGTGACGGCTGCACCAAGCCCCTCGTGTGGTTGGGCTCAGGAGCAGCAGAAGCCCAGTGCTGCAGTGGGGGCGACCCTGGCCAGGGGAAGCCCTGAGCCAGACGTAGGCTGTTCAGGGGCAGCAGGAGGCCACATAGGTGGGGGTGCCTTTCTGGGCTAGGAGACTGGGTGTGAAGGGCTATCACTCTAGCTTCCTTAGTATAGAGAGGCTGGGCACTTTCAGGTCCTGCTGGCGTTGTCCCCTGTTTGCCAACTGCACATGGGCTGATTTGTTTATGGAAACACTCACCATAGCGGAACAGACTGTACCTTCTGACTCACACAAGGAACAAAAGGCCGGGCAGCATGGAGTCCAACATGAGCCATAGTTACATCCTGTTCATGTTGTGTGGTCCAAGAACGCTGGCTGGAAAATCTTCCAGGCTCCTTTTCCAACAAAATGCTCTCTTCGGTTCTCAGACGACCATCCCGCGACGGGTTTAACCAAGCATGACGGCCAGTTGGATGTGTCCACCTGGCTGGGCTACGGTGCCCAGTTATCTAGTCAGACCCTCAGCCAGGTGTTGCTGTGAAGGAATTTTGCTGATGTGATTAACATCTATGGTCAGGTGACTTTAAGTAAAGGGGATGACCCTGATAATGTGGGTGGACCTCCTCCAATTGGTAGAGGCCTCAAGAGCAAAAAGCAAGGTTTTCTGCAGAATAAATTCTGCCCGAGGACTGCAGTGAAAGCACCCAAGTTTCCAGCTGCTGGTCTGTCCTTCAGATTTCAGTCCCACCAGCCAGAGCCCACAGTTGTATGAGCCAGTTCCTTAAAGTAAGTATAAAGTAATATGTATATTATCCCCTAGGTTCTGTGTCTCTGGAGAACCCTGACTGATACCCTAAGGGACGTTTTAGCACATCTTATGCAGTGTATCCTGCCTGTGATATGCTTTTCTTATACTCAGTCTAAAGTTTTTTGAACCAAATTAATCTCTGGTATTCCAGTGATAGGGTAGCAAGTGCAGCCTGCTCTGGTGGGTGTGTCCCTCAGGTCAGTTAGAGAAAGAGGTAAATGGAGCCCTGCAAAGTCTGAGGCCTGGGGAAGCAGGTCACAAAAAAGGGTAAGAGGCACAGGGTGGGCTGGAGCACACACCTTTTCCGTTTCCAAAAGACAAATGGTATTTAGGAACACGAAGGCAGCCGTCCAGGAGGGGCCTGCATGGAGTCAGCCCGTGCAGATGGGGCAGCTGCTGGGTGGGCTCCAGAGGAAGGTGGCGACCACCCACCGACAGTTCTGGATATCGAGTGTCATGCCATGTGGCAACTGCCCCTGTTCTAACTTACCAGCCTTTACAACAATCTGTCTGCCTTTTTTCCTGCCCCGCCTACGGGCTGTCTCTACGTTTTACTCTTTGTACCTGGCCCACTGTGGTTACTTGTCACAGCCACGAGAGGTCCTGGGATGACTCAAGAGCAAAGACTGTCTCGAGGGTTCTTGGAATACTTTAGCGTCATCATGGCCTCCTCTGGCCCCGGGTCAGGGTCTGCCCAGGTCCACATCTGGTCAGAATGGGAAGATTTCACAGACATGTCGTGAGCAACAATGTTCCATTGCTCTTAAACCCCAGCCCGCTGCTGCGATCCCTCTAACCAGCACCGAGGCGGGAGCCGAGGGCGGCTGTTGAGCTAAACCACGGCACTACAGTGATGTTAAATTAGCTCTCCTGTGTTTAAGTTCCTGTCAAGTGTGATATTATTTCTAAACTTATTAGTTTGGAATTGCTGATCAATAAGAACTTTTAAACATCTGTGGCGTGATTATGACCTCTTTCATATTTTATAAAAACCTGGTTTTCTGAAGTTGCTCAAGAATAGCTGAATCGTTGCAATCCTATTTTATAACTTCCATAACCCCTTAGGTGGAATTAATTCTAACGTCATAACAGAAAATTTTGTGCCAGGTATATTTTACTCTTGGTCTCTCATAAGCATAAACTAGGGCAGGTTCTTAACATTTCCTTAAAACTTCCTTAATTTCCTTATTTGCTAGAAAGGACAATAGAACCTGTATCACAGTATTATTGTGAAGATTAATTAAGACACGCATCACCTGCTTAGATGTTCACTTACATCCACAAGTGTTTGAATTATCGTCTTCCAAAGATCTCCAAGGCCCGGTCACCCCCTCTCCCTCCCGTCTGCATCGGTGGCACATGAGCTGCTCACGGAGGGAACAGATGAGGGAACAGGTCAGTGAATATTCGCACGACCGCTATTCGCTGCATTGCTACTGACCTAGTCACGTGGTCCCTGAAGTTAGGTCGGGCTGGTGTCGTCATCCCCTGATTTACAGACGGAAAGCTGATGTGTCACCACGTGCGTGGCTCTTCTAGGGTCACAATCCTGGGCTGGAGCCCATTCCTTCCACGTCACACTGCAGAGTGGGTCCCTGAGGCTTCACCGCTGGTCCCAGGCAGCCCGTGCCCAGGCCCCACAGCACTTAGTCTCCTGAAGGACGTGCTAGCTCTGACCGTTACCTCAATCCACAAAGTCAGCTCAGTAATTAGCAAAGTTGACCCCAAACTAACTGCAGTAGTGAGAGGTCTGAGGTATCTGTGAATTGCTGAGCTATTTACTAAGCCACGCAACTGAAAGTACAGTAAATCCCACAAACAGTCCACTGAGCAGCAAGGCTTCTGAAATGTGTAACTTTTAATTTATTGTTTTAAAGGATTCTGTAGTAGTCAAGGGCCATTAATCATAAATTTGCAGGTTGCATTTTACAGTATGTATGTTTTCCTGATGCTGCACACACCCGGGCTGTCTGATTTCCCAGGACTTTGATTACACTGATTTCACGACACTCTCACAGGGGTCCCTCCTCCTTTTTAACAGCTTATAGCTCCATGTTCCAATTTAGCAAACATCCATTTATTACTTAATATATGGGGACACTATGGCCACGGCTGTCCTCACCTCAAACTGCTGGTGTCATAGATGGGAAATTAAGATGAAACCACGAATGCACTGGGGTTGTGTTTCCAAGCTCCTTGTGACTGCAGCCCTGGGAGGTCACAGGGGCCCAGATGTGGGCTGGAGACAGTCCTGTGTCCTCCAGCTGGGATGTGACGACATTCTCTCTACGTCACCCAGACCCGCATCTGTACCAGCCGTCACCCTAAAGAGCTGCAAAAAGAAAATATGACAATGTTAAAAGTAATTCTTAATTTCATCCTTTAGATATGTTTCTTTATGTGTGTTTTATCATGAAAATAATATTAAAAACCACTCCCAAATAAAGTCCTTTAAACACATTTAAAAATAATAGCCTGTACAACCAAACAATGTTTGGAAACCATTGATCTATTTGACAGGGATCAGTAATAAATGCCTACGCTGCTTAGCTTGCAGGGTGTTAGGATCAAATATGATCACGCGTGAGCCACAGGCATCTGCCCACGGGCGGACAGAAGCTGAAGTTGGTTCCACAGCAGGTGCAGGTCCTCAGAGCAGCGCTGTCCTCGCCACGTCATTTCAGAACAAACATGAGAACCTTCCCTCGTGGGCTCCTTCATCCATGCCTGTCCCTCTCTTCCTCTTCCAGATCAAACCTCGGTCTCCTGTCCCCCCTACCTGGGCCCTCTGTGCCCCTCCGGTTCTCAGCTGCAGCTGTCACACCCCGGGCATTACATTTCTTCTGCCAGTGCATCCCATCTCCCTCCCCCCATTTTAAGCTGTGTCTTTTCTGTCCTCATGGTACAAGGTTTTGTGGGTCCACTTCTCGTGGCCTGGGGCCCTGGAACTTGCTTCTGAGAAAACACGCATGCCACTCTGTCAGTTTTCTATTCGCGGGTCTGAGGGCGAGGGTCTGTCCTTCGATGAGGGGGTCAAAAGTACTTGATGAGCCTCTCAGTTCTACAGCTTGACCCACTGTCCTTAAATCAACACTCTTAACATTACTACATTTTTATACCATTCTATGTTTAGATATTTAGATGTGTAAAATCATTTATCTCATATCAATATGTTCAAATTCAGTATAAAACTAATTCTACAGAAGTACAAGGATTATGTGTGAATATGGATACATAGAAAGAGATAAAAAGATATACCAGCACAGTAAAAAGGGGTTACCTCTGGGTTACGAGATGTTTTTCCTTTTTTTATTTCCTATAAATTTAAAAATAAGATATGCTAATTTACAATCAGTAACTATAATAGCAAATGCTATCAAATAAGTAAAAGCCACAGGATACTATTTTGGGTGGTCATTAAAAGGCAAGATTCGGGCTGGCCTGGTGGCGCACTGCTACAGTGCGCCGCTTGGGAAGCGCGGCGGCGCTCCCGCCGAGGGTTCGGATCCCATATACAGACCGGCCGCTCACTGGCTGAGCAAGGTGCGGGAGCAACACCGAGGGTTGCGATCCCGTTGCCGGTCCCGGTCCGGTAGGGGCGCAACACTGAGGGTTGCGATCCGCTGCTGGTCACGAAAAAAAGACAAAAAAATAAATAAATAAATAAAATAAAATAAAAGGCAAGATTCATTATGAGGGTGAGTCTTCAAGTGTATGAAAAAGATACACTACCAGAGAAAATGGGTACAAATTCTTACTTTTCAGACTAATTTGATAGATCAACTTAATTAATGAAAAGACTGGATAAAACACTGAATTTAAAAATACAAAAACCTTAAACTAGAGTGGGATTTAGTGACCAGCTGGCACAACTGCCCTTAGTTTCCACACTGGGAGGCTGTTTGCAGGACACGGCGAGATCAGTGGAGAGGCCCTGGCGGTGCTGGTGGGTCCAGGTGCTCGCGCTCCCTCCTGGGGCCCTGAGGCAGTGCACGGGGGTGCAGGCTCCTGGCAGTTCCCCACACCTGCCCTTCCCCATAGCCTGGCTCACCATAGTCTGGCTCACAGCAGCCGGCGCCCAGGAGGGCTTTGCAGTAACGCTGAGGAGGAACACGCACGGAGCTCACGGTCACTGATGCCACGTCCCGCAGAGATGTTCCCCGGCCACCCGCTGGCTGGGGCCCAAGAAGAGGAAGACAACCACCCCCCCCACCCCACCCCTTGCTTGTTCTTCCCAACAGGGAGAAATTCAGGTACGTTTGGCCAGATTACAGGATGCTGATTGTCAAGCTTTGCCAGTGGGTTGAGCTGCTGTTTGGGGCTTTTTCTTTTTTTCTCTGCCACCTATGCTGGTGACCTGACCACAGGCACAGCCCCACAGGGGAGTCAGTGGGACTGTCCTTCTCAGTGCCTCCTTCTGCCTCTGTCTTTATCTCTGTCTCTGCCTCTGTCCTCGTCACCATCGCCAGCTCCGCCCCTGTCCCCATCCCAATCCCTGTCCGTGTGTCTGCCTCTGTCTTTTATCCTTCAGGCTCTGCCATCTCTTCTTGTCTTGGAACCCTCCTCTGCAGCCAGTCTATGAGAAGGTTTGGGTGTGAGCTAAAAGGACACATAAAACCCTCACATTCCCTGGCCTTGCTTATTCGAGGTTCAAGCTCAGTTTCTAATCTCTATTTATTGTCTTTTTTCCATTGTTCCGTTGTATGTGTCACAGTCAGAAATATCATGAAGAGGAAAAGAAGTCAGGTATTTCCAGATAACATACTAAACTCATCAAAACCCGCCCTCAAGTGATAGCAGCCAGAGTTGGCTGGAAACCAGAGAGATCCCGACGAAGCTCGAGGAGCAAGGCCGTTCAGCGTGACGATGCGTCCGGCTTCTGAAGACA
This sequence comes from Galeopterus variegatus, assembly GCF_000696425.1. Lineage (NCBI taxonomy): Eukaryota > Metazoa > Chordata > Mammalia > Dermoptera > Cynocephalidae > Galeopterus > Galeopterus variegatus. The sequence continues at coordinate 183,696 of NW_007730084.1, read as the reverse complement.
AGCACAAACCGAAGAGCGAGAGACGCAGGGGAACTCGAACAAACCAAAGCAAACCGAAGTGAAACGCAGAGAGCAGGAGAGAGGCAGCTGCCGTCTCTTAGGACTATGGTCGAGACCTACGTCCAGGCCTTTGTCTCACCTTCTAAATTCCTAGATGGGAGGGAGCCTCTCTGTGTCACCAGAGCCATCTGTGGTGGGCATCGGCTGTCTCCAGCCCTCAAAGCTTCCTCCTCCTTCAGGTAACAGCTTCTCAGCCCCCTGAGGTCACTGCGTGCCCAACTATGGTGATGGCTTCAGACTTACACCCCCTGGGCTTTTCGGTCACATGGGCTGATAAATGCTCTTGCTGCAGAAGAAGCGAATTCCTGATTCCAAGAGGAGGGAATAGGTCACATTTAAGGACAGAAGCTAATTCTGCACTAAATAGAAGCTAGAGCCCCAAATTCTTTCCTGTTTTGAGATCCGTACATTCAGGGCTCCTGGGCATGTCCCTGCGACCTCCTCTCCACCTGCACTCCACACTGCGTGACCTGCCCCATCCCTCGCCCCAGGTGCCCAGGCCACGCACCCAGAAGGAAGTCCCCTCTCCTCCTGTCCCCAGTTTAATCAGCCCCATGGCTCGGCTCTGCTGCACACACCCGCCGGGACCTCCAGAGTCCGCACCTCTGTCCCCCACAGGGCCATTCTCTGAGTCTGGACCACTGCGCGGGGAGGCAGCCCCAGCACCACTGTGCTGGTCTCCTTGCCCTGAGTTGCCCCTGCACGTTCGTATCTGACCACAGCATGCCCGGGCGGGACCAGCTTCCGACTGCCCCCAGGAGGAGGCTGTCACCCCCTCAGAAATAGCAGCCCTTCCCGCCAGAGCAGCTGCGTCTTTCTGCTGTCTCCACCCCCCCCACACACATTTTATCCGGTTACTGGAAAGGGCTGTGTTCTCCCCTCCCTCTGGGCCTGGGACTGCCCAGCCTTTCCCTCCCCAGCTAAATTCCTCTGCCTCTAACCCTGGGCCTGAGTCGCACGTCCTTGCCATGAGCATCTGCTGCCGTTCAGCGCAGCACACTGTCCGGCAGACTCCCTGGTATGTTCTGTCTAGACAGGAGGGTTGCAAACAGCATCAGGGCAGGGGAAAGAGTTAGGCTTGAGAAGAGAGAGCGGTGGGCACAGAGGAAACTGGAGAGTGCACGAAACCTGCCACTCACCCAGATTTCATGATTTCATATACTCTGTGCCAGTGGAATAGGTGCTGTGAACCAAATGCAAATAGGGACAAGCAGCGGTGACCTCTGGCTCCATAAGCAAAGCCCATCTGTCACCTTCATCATGGAATTCCCAGCTCCTGCAATCAAGCCTCTCCCGTGGTTGGCACTCTACATATTTCTTGAAGGCAGTTTAGGATCTTTGGCTAAATGGGAGGGCTTATTAATGTAGCAAAGCTATGTTTTTATCCAAAAGAATGTACAGGTAAAAAGAAGCGAATTACCTTTATCACAGAGGCATGATTATTAGGCAGGTTGTTAAAATATAAGTTTAAGTTCTACTTTGCTAGGTTAAATTATATCCTGGGAATGCACAAATTTTAAGGACAAAGATCAATGAGTTTTGGCATTTATATCTGCCCTCGTAACCACACCCCTAATAAGATATAGAATATTCCTGTTACCCCTGCTAAATTTCTTGTGTCTTTTTATGGTAAATCCTACTCCAGAGTCAACCAGTGTTTTGGCTTCTAACACTTTAGATTATCTTTACCTGTTCGTGAATTCCATATAAAAGTGAAATTACACAGTATGAAGTTTTTTCTGTCTGTCATCTTCTGTCCAGCATATGGCTGTGCGACCTGTGCATGCTGCCGCAGGTATCAGCATCCTGTTTCCTTTAATGACTGAGTAGTATTGTATGAATTGTATGAATGTCTCTCAACGAGGTTAGTCATTCTCTTGTTGATGAAATTTGCATTTCAAGTTTTTGACCATTTAGAGTAAATTTACTTTGAATATTCTGTACAAGTCTTTTTGCAGACGTGCGTTCATTTCTCCTGGGTCGACATCTAGGAATGGAATTGGTGTCTGGAAGGCAGGGTGCACGCTAACTTTCCAAAGCAATTGCCGAACCCTTCAGCAGCATGGCTGCTGTGCTCCTCCCAGAAGTGTGTGACAGCTCCACGTACTCCATGTCCTCCCAACATTGTGCCTTGTCCGTCGTCTTCACTGTATCCAGTTAGTGGGTGTGAAAGGTGTGTTGTTATGAGTTAGTTTTCCTTTCCCTGAGACTAATGGTGCTGAGCAGCTTTTCGGTGTTTTGCCGCATCCAGCCGACGCTAGGAGGGGAGGAATATTCCGCTGAGCGGAGGTCCTGCAAGGCGCTGGTGGAAGATGCTGCTGTGTAGTCTTCTCAGCAGAGAGGGACCTGACAGCTGGGAACCACAACGTCATCTACAGCAGAGTCCTTACAGCCTGGTGAGATGGGAAACCTGAGATTCGGAAAAATTAAATTTCAAAACTTGGCATCATAACTATAAATGCCAAGGGTGTGATGGCTCCAAATCCAAACCTTTCTCTTTCTGTGGAAGGTTTTTCCATCAAAATAAGGTAGTAATTTGGCACTGAATCTCTGATAAATAAAAATAATCTGAAATGAAAACTTCTTTGATATATTTTATTTTATTTTTTCTCAGCATTTTACTTCCAGCCTTCTGGAATCTTCTGTCATCTGTTTCTATACTTTTGAAACAAAATGACTACCTGCACTATTTTTTGACTTGTCCTTATTTTCCATCTGCAATTGACATAGAATTTATGTAATTTTTATATATAGCTGATGTGTTGATAATGGACACGCAGAAGTCCCAAGTAACACCCTTGCTGCCAAGATGTGGAGTAAATCCTGGTACTAAGTGGAACATTGTCATTGTGCTCAGGTAGATACTCAAGATATGGAGCATTTGCAACAGGATGCAGGTGCGAAGTCAGGGCACGGTGAGGCTGGTGGGCCCCGCCCTGCTGCTGAGGTGGGGAGGATGGGGCGCAGCTGTGACTGCTCGGCTGCAGCTTTGTGTCGGGTGCAAAGGGACATTAGTAGCACCTCCCAGGGCCCCTCAAGCTGCCCTGCCTCCGCTTTCCTTCCAGATTGCAGGAATTGAGTCAGGGCCCTCGGATGTTAGAGCTGCAGGGACAGCACAGGAGGCAAAGCGAGGGAGAGAACGGCAGAGAAGAAAGCTAAGCAGGGGCCCCGAGTGAGGGACACGCAGACAGTGGCTGCGCCCTGTGAGTGTGCCCTGCCAAGCTGTCCCACTGTACAGAGCCCCGGCACCAGGCTCTCTCTGTTCAGCTACCCATTCTGTGCAGAGAAAGGCTTCACAGTCAGCTTACGAATGCACCACACGTCGTCAGTTATTAGTAATTAATTATAAATGTTAAACGAAAGTCATAAGTAAATACCAGGTAACTACTGTGTGTTTGATTTTCAAGAAAGCCCTTTGTTAAAGCCTCAGCCACAGCTTTGGCTGCCTGGCTGCCATCTTGCCAACATCCTTACCTGCCTGAGAGCAGAGGCACCAAACCCTTCCTGACCTTCACCTGCCCCAGATGCTCACCTGCGAACGGTCACCTGCCTGCTCACTTCCCAGAGGGACATGGACAATGGGAAGAATTGGGATGTGAAAGGACATCGGCTGCTCAGGCCTGCGGACTTCTGTGCACTCATTTGTCTGTATCAACCACATCTATTCGCACCATTCCTGCATTTTACTAAGTACTGATGTATTTTTAACCGTTTTTTGCAAGTGACCTTAGAGTTTTTAAGTGGATTAAATAACTAATGTTACTTTTTAATTCCAATGTCATGTCATGTAAAATTAAAACTGATGAAAATAAAGAATTTCAGATGACGAGACCATTAAACATTATATTAAAGTTTAAGTCAGCGTTGTACGCGTTTGTTCTTTAATGGGTGTGGGGATGACATTTTGTCATGGTGGGTCAGAAAGAAAGACATCCCCACTTCCCTGCTTGCTTACACATCTTTTCATGGACTTGTGTACTGAGATGTGCCATTGACGGGTTATTAGGCCAGATTCTGTGGATTTCTAATAACTAAGGAACACTTAGGCCCTCAGGAACTCACTATTCATAAAAGTGACTATAGACCTGTTTGCCAGGTTTGCATCGTACAAATTATGCACTTATGACATGGGTTGCACACTTACCATATTTCTAAGCCATAAGACATCAGAATAATTAGATTACCTCAGGTTAAGTCCCACAATTGCCATGTGTCCTGCACTACTCAGAACGCTTTGCTTCAGTCCTGGAATGTTGTTTGATAGCCGTGATATGCTCACAGTGATCTGCCTGTCGTTAGGGTGCAGTCCATTTGGTGCAGACTGGGATGTGCGGTGGCTACTGCAGTTCTGTCAGCTGGAATAGAAAAGCAGTAACTGAAACTCTCATTCTGTCTTCCAGGAAGATGCAGTCCTCACATGTAACTCACACTGGGGAAATGCATAAACCTTTTATTAGCTCAATTTAACCGTGAAAATGGATTGTTACTGATTTTACAATGTAATGAAGAATTCATGCTCAATGCAATAAGCCTATGGCATTGTGACAAGAAGATTCATGGTGATAAGACAAGTTTTTAATTAGATAAAATTCAGAGCAGACCCACGACTCCCTTCTGGTTTTATTTCCCTGCAGCTCTGCATGTGGCAGGTGCCATCCTGAGCACAGGGGTGATCCCAGGTACCTGCAGAGCACAGGTGGGGACAGCCTGAGCCTGTTGATAGCACAGGTGGGGACAGCCTGAGCCTGTTGACGGACACAGACCATCGAGCCAGCCTCCGCACTCCTGTGGTATCAGAATCGAATCACACATTTATGTGCAACTGCATCCACAGAGTTTTAAAAAATTATTTCATTTATACATATTTATGGGTACAGAGTTGGCTATCAGTGTTTGTGGACAGTATGTAAAGATCAAATCAATATGATTAGCATGGTCATGGTCACAAATTGTAATTTCTTTTTGTGTCTGTTACCCAGTTACTCCCGGTGCCCACCTCCAGTATCTGCAGGTCTGTTCTCTCCTCCTGAGAGTTCAATATTTGATCATGGTCTTTCCCAAAGAATATTTTTTTTCTTCCCTTGGATAGTCCTGGATTTTGCCCAAGCAAAAATTATATTTAAAGGGAGATCCAATCAAGATGGTGGAATAGACGGTCCACAGCATCACTCTCTCCCACAAATCAACCAATTTACAACTATAAAAATGTAACTTCAGCCAAGCCAGGGCCGCTGGAGCTCAGGGGAAGAGGAGGAGAGACCTATGGAGTTCATGAAGGCCACAGAAACTACAATGAGAGAAAGAAAAAGCTGCTTTGAGCGTTTCCAGCCACGGCTGCTTTAATGCTGGAGCTGCTGAGCACATGGAGCAGGAGCTGGCAGAAGCCACAGCTGTGCCCTTTAGATGGAGTTACTTGGACGTGGAAGGGGAGAAGAGGGCCTTGGTGGCCCCAGGACAGCAATACCACTAATAAGGTTCACGTGGACCCACGCAGGAGCGAAGAGCCAGAACAACTGAAAAAAGGGAGCCATTCAGAAGCTGGTGAGTCATCGCAAGGGACCGGCACATGGCCCATCCCATGGCCCATCCCATGGGAAGTGTTTACAGCATGGGCGGTGGGGGAGACGTGCCCACCAGGGGAACACCAGGGCACAGCAAGGACAGCTGATCTGCCCCCCAGTCAGCACAGGACCACTCAGAGGAGACTGGTTGGGAATGCAGAATTGCATGGGGTGCAGTTTGACGAAAAAACTCAGGCCTAGATCAGAGATTCTACAGAACACAGATGCACCGGGTCTCTGGAGAGCCAGAAGTACCTATAAGGTCAACCATTAAACCCTGAGCTGCACAAAAAGCCTTCCCTAGGGAAACAGCAGCAAAGTAGCAACTTAGCTCAACCACACAGCTCAAGTACTGGTTCCTACAGGAAGTTCCCCCATGTTAGAAGCAAAGGACAAAAAATTAGTTCCAGGCCAGGCACACCACCAGCACCTTGGGGCCTGCCTGGGGACTGGAGGCTTGGATCTGAGGCCCGGACCCCACTTCCACTTCCAGGCAAACTACACCTTTGCATCGGGGCCAGCCTGGGGACCTGAAGCATGGAGAAGATTACTGGACCCCCCTCCCACAACCAGGCACTCCACGCCAGCACCCCCGCCCAGGAACCTGAGGCAGGAAGAAGGGGACAAGACCCCAATCCCACTTCCAGGCAAACTGCACCAGTGCATCAGGGCCAGCCTGGGGACCTGAACCATGGAGAAGAGGACTGGACGCCCCTCCCACAACCAGGCACTCCATGCCAGCACCTTGGGCCCCGCCCAGTGACCCAGGGCATGGAGAAGGGGACCAGACCACACCCCCACAACCAGGCACACTGAGCCAGCATCTTGGGGCCCACACAGGGACCCGGGGAATGGAGAAGGGGACCAGACCACCCTCCCACAGCCAGGCACAACATGCCAGCACCTCAGAGCCCACCCAGGGACCCGAGGTATGGAGCCAGGAGCCGGACCCTCCTCCCACAACCAGGCACACCACGCCAGCACCTCAGGGGCCACCCAGGGACCTGAGGCATGGAGAAAGGGACCGGACCTCTCTCCTACAACCAGGCACACCAAGCCCGTGCCTCAGGTCCTGCCCAGTGACCTGAGTTATGGAGCCAGGTACCGGACCCTCCTCCCACACTAGGCACAAAATGCCAGCACCTCGGGGCCCACCTGGGTACCCAAGGCATGGAGAAAGGGACTGGCCACCTCTCCCACAAACAGGCACATGGCACCAGTGCCTTGGGGCCTGCCCAGGGTCCAGAGGCATGGAGAAGGGGACCAAACACACCCCACAACCAGGTATACCATCAGTGCCAATGAGCATGCCAAAAACAGCAGCCCCATGTGGGTGGCCCACCACAGCCACCACAATAACCATGGCTGCTGCAAAAGTGGCTAGACATCACAGCCACCACGCAGATGGTTCGCCAACCACTGGAGTGCATTCACACAAGAAGAGTCATCAGCAGACACAAAGAATAGAAGAGGATGTCTCTTTCCACAAAGCCCATTTCAGAGTGACAGAAGAAGCATCTGCTCTGTGATAATATTGGGGGACCTGATCACATCTCTCAGCATTGGACAGATCATCTAGGCAACAAGCTAACAGAGTAACCATTATTTTTTCAGAAGGAGAAAAGAAATCTAGGCAATTAGAGGGGGGAGGGGGAGGGAATGGGGGAAGGGGAGAGGTTGGACAAGGGGCATAAAGAATAATTACGATTTGTAACAATATACATGCTAGTAATACTGATTTAATCAACATATCTCAGTGTTCAACCCCCAAAATATGTATAATCGATTTTGATTCAATAAATCATTATTAAATAAATTATTTTTAAAAAATTATATTTAAAAATTTATACCCACCAATTATCTAAACTTGTACTTGGGTAATAACAAACACCAAGGGAGTGATGACGTTCTGAACGTGTCCCTAAAAAGGTCACTCTGTGTTGGTTTTCCACCTGTCCAGAATCCCACCTTCCCTTGACCAGTCTCACTGCCCCAGCCCCTCGAGTAAATGAGTAAGTAGGTCCATCATAAGTAAATCAATGACCTTTCTGTCAGCAAGACTCGCCTCAAGCCACAGGGCGGAATCCACAGGCCGGACCGGGCGCCCGACCCCAAACCTGCTCCTTCCAGAGCCCAGCAGCAAAAATGCAGACGCCGCCTGCGTGTGGAACGTGTAAACTCCTTTCCTCGTTAGATTAGTTTCAGCGAGGGAAAAGCGCCCGGGCTGTGGGAGCGAAGCATGGGACGTCCCTGCGGGCGCGTGCGGGTCAGGACACGCGGGAAGCCACCTGCGAGTGAAGGCACAGGAGTGGGGCCAGCGGCACACGGGCCGCTCAGCGTCTTCCTCCGCGCGTGTTGATTCCTGACGCGTCCCTGCTGGCACCCGTGCCGTTTCCACGGGGACATCAGCGCAGTTTAGTGGGAAGACACTGGCTGCCGCCTCCAAATCTCACTCTGCAATGTGTTAACTGCAACCTCGTCACCTTCCAGAGGCCCGTGTCTTCACCTGTGGGGTGGGGTCGAGCACAGGTGTGCAGCACAGGTGTGCATTGGGTGTGCAGTACAGGTGTGCAGCGCAGGTGTGCATTGGGTGTGCAGTACAGGTGTGCAGTGCAGGTGTGCATTGGGTGTGCAGTACAGGTGTGCATTGGGTATGCATTGGGTGTGCAGCACAGGTGTGCAGTGCAGGTGTGCATTGGGTGTGCAGTACAGGTGTGCAGTGCAGGTGTGCATTGGGTGTGCAGTACAGGTGTGCAGTGCAGGTGTGCATTGGGTATGCATTGGGTGTGCAGCACAGGTGTGCGGCGCAGGTGTGCATTGGGTGTGCAGTACAGGTGTGCAGTGCAGGTGTGCATTGGGTATGCATTGGGTGTGCAGTGCAGATGTGCAGCGGTGGTTTCTCTCGCTGCTGCTGCCTGGCACCTGGCTGTCCTCGCAGGTCTCGGGCCCCTCACCTCCAGGACATGGCTGTCAGGAGGAGCGTGCATAGGAGCTTGAAGCCTGACTGAAGGAACTTTGCCTCTGACGGTGGAAACCAGGAACGGCCCCCGGACCCCAGGGACGCAGAGCTGCCCCTTACCCCGCAAGTCCGTCTTCCCTGCACACAGGCAAATTGTGGTGTTACTGACCGTTCTGGGTTCAAATCCTGCCTCTGCTCAGATGAATTGGGCGACCCAGACCGTTACTAGAGCTTTTTAAATCTGTTTCCTTCTCTGTTGAAAAAGGATCCAATACTTTTTAGGTGCTTAAAATTACCTAAGCCATCAGTTGTAAAAGACGACGTATCCAGCATTTTGCACGGAGCCTGGTGCTTAGCAAATGCTAAATAAGTGCTGGCCGTTATCATCCACTTAAAGTATTTATTGCTGCTGTGCTTAACTCTGGAAAGCAAAACGAACGAGTGTCCCATTTTTCTGAGCGGAGACGGGTCCAAAGATAGCCAGCCTGGAAGGCTGAGGAAGGGGTCCGGGGCTCCCGACCACGGGGACACCAGGTAGCTGGAGCGTCCTGGTCCCTCGGGGGCTGCACCGCGTCCGCTGGGCTGAGCCTGCAACCCTCGCAGACGCAGAGGCTCCTCTGGTTCGGGTTTTTAAAATCCATTTTGCGGGTGATGATTCCTCACCTCAGCGGCATCGTCCTTCCTGTATAACACTGCCTGACGTTTTCCCGAACGTTTCATGGAAGAATCCCACAAAGACCTCAGCATCGGGAAGACTGGCGGGAAACGTGCCCTCCCCCAGCGCACAGGGGGTGACCGCAGGGGTCTTGTCACATTTCACAGAAGCTGATCCCTGCTAAGGGTGGCACAAGGTGAGCCTGGCTTTGAAGGGGTCTGCAAGAAAGACAAAACGATTTACCTGAAAATTTAAAAGTCACGTACAGAGTTCTCTAAGTCCCTTCAGTGCTGCCTCAATCACTATGTATTGGGAGCGTTTGGGGAAAGTTCGCTGCCTCTTCCGTGAATGTCACAGGCTGAGCTTCTAACCAAGCACGAACTCATGGCTATTGAATACAAGTTACGAAACAAACGAGGGGAGAGGGTAGGGAATTAAAAGACACATGGGACAGGACACTTCCTTCAAGGGTCTGGAGCTTCTGCAGGTGGGTCAGAGATGCCTGTGCAGGTTGACCAGGCAGGGCCGTGTGCACGTGGCAAGCGGGAGCATGGGAACAAGGTTTCTCAAACTAGTCTGCACAGTAATCTCTGGTGATGTTGTTAAAACGCAGGTTTAGACTCGCTAGGACTGAGGCAGGCCCGAGGTGACACTTGTTTGGCCACACGTTGAGTGACGGGACGTGGAACACGCCGGGAGTGAGTGGCAGTTATGGGACACAGACAGAGCCGCAGCACCAAGGACCTCGGTGGAGACAACCGGGGAAAGTGGCTGTCCTGACACAGGCCACAGCCGAGGCACGGGGCCTCAGGCCCACCTGGGGAAGGCGTCCCAGCCTCTCTGGCCCCGGCCGCTCCTGGGGGCTCAAGTTCCCTTCCGGGTGAGAGTGTGGACACCTCCAGTGAACACCTGAGCACGTCACTCAGCGACTGGCAGTGTCGGATCAGAGCTCCCTCCTTCAGATGCCACCAGTGGTTCCCGTGATCAGAGTCAGGGCAGTGGAGGCGGCTGTGGCGGGGACGTTTGAGGGGTGGCACGGTGCACACTCGTCACTGTGCACGCAAGGCCTGTGGCACGCACATTCCTCTGCGTGGCCTGATCTTCCTGCTTCTCCTACTTTTCTTATAAGTGAATTGAAAATGGTCTTCACTGTAAAGCACAGCTCTACTGCTAATCACAGAAGGCAGAGTAAAGAAGGACAGTAAATACACTGTATGTGGACACGGGCCTGGCAGGGGCCCTGGGCAGGGGGAGCAGACGCTGCTGAGACCGAAACGCAGGGGAGGGAAGTCAGACCTGGCAGAGGTGAGAGCGTCCGTCTTCCTGTGCTGTTTTACATGCCGCGTGGAAAAGCCCGATGCTGCCTTTACTCCCCTACGTTCTCACAGGAGCGCAGTTCCAGTGGATCCATACTACAAATGACTAAGGATCTTCAAAACACAATTCTAAAATTATAAGTGGTATTTTTCAAATCAAGGTTTAGCCAAACAGACGCTCCCTGCCCCCCCACCCCCGTCCAGCAACCGTCTTCCCCCTGTCTCCATATTTTTAGGAAAAGGAAATGACATATAAATCAATCTAATTAGAAAGTGATTGATATGGAGAGAGGAAATTCAGTAATCATCTAATCAATGCTCTGGAAGAGTACGGCAAAATGAAAGTAACCAAAAAAGCAGTGAATTTTTTAGAGTTCATGATAGAGAACTTTGCAGCAATCGGGCAGAACAAAGAGCAGCATCCCAGCCAGAGCTGCATGAGGTAGGAAATCTGCCTGTATCATGTTTCTCCATTCAGCCTCAGCAACAGCCGAGCTTTGTTTTTAGAAAAAGTTTTGAAAGTTTTTAGAAAAAGAATTGCAAGTCAATTAGTTTACACTGGATCTGTTTATTATTTAAAAAGTAAAAACAATAGAAGATAGTCTAAAATCCAAAGGACAATGCAAACAAAAATCTTGAAAAAAAGTCACTTAAAAGCAAAGAAACCAGCAGATGAGTAAAAGTAAAAATAGCTGCAAGTTAGAAGTTGCAGAGTGGAAGGTTGGTTGATGTCCATCCATTTACACAGAGGTGACAGCTCAACACCTGTGGCAATTATGGCCAATAACTGCATACACATGATACAAACAGAGAAATAAAATATAGATAAAGTGGATTAGAGGTATAAGCCAGGGAGCATGGCATGATGAAAAGTACTGGTGCACCAGTTTTGACATACGCCAAAGCAGAATTTGAGACGTAAATCTGAAAGTTCATAAATTAAATTCAATAGAATGAGTATATTAAATTTGTAAGGCAACATTTAAAGATTTGATGTACAAAATCAGAAACCATTTGGGGAAGAGAAACCTTGAGCAGATCACTTGTCCATTCAGTCTCATGCACTTGAAAACTAAACATCCCTGTTTGTAAATGACAACCAGGAACTGGAGGTTTAGGTGTGTTATGTCTCCTGTCAGGGCTGGTGAGGCAGGGGATGAGGTGGGGATAGGGTGGGGACAGGGTGTCCCATCAAAAACTGACACCACGTGGATTGTCACTCAGAGCAACTTTACTTAACATTGTTCTGGAAAGTTCTTTCTATGCAATTAGGCCACAGAAAGAAATAAGGTCTAATTAAAGACGAGGTGAAATTATTATTATTTGCATATGATATGATGCTCTATGCAGAAAATTCAGATGAATCAATAGATAAATATGGAACCAACCAGGTGGCTGGTGAAAAAATTTTATAAATAAGTATATAAAATGAAGTGTTTTCAATATGTGAACTGCAACCAGATAAAAAATACCAATTTACAATAGCAAATAAATAAAATAAATAATTAAAAAGGTATTGTGCCTAGGAACAAATTAAAAATATTTCAGATCTACATAAAAATGTTAGAACTTCTCCCTGCATCAGCCTGTGTCTCAATCTCTCCTTTATACCAGTCTCCTCGGCCCTCTATGGATTCTTTTTTTTTTTTCAAATTTCAATTTTTAAGTTTTTCCTTCCTGGGCATTCAATTTGGTCATTTTCGAGTGTGTTTGCATGTTTTTAGATGGTGCTGTGTGCTCCTTTGCAGTCTGTTCTTTCATTATTAAAATCTTTTGGATGGGTACTTTGCAGTTTCTGATAACTCCTGTCACTGACGTTCCTGTGGCTGGGATTTTGCTGACTGCTGCCCCGGGGCATCTTTCTCCTTGTGTGTCTCCCAGTTTCCCAGGGTTAACTTGTTTCTCCTGGAACTTCCTTCCTCCAGGTTGAAGGCAGGTTTGCTTAGAAGAGGATCTTGTATTTCTACTGTTGCGTAGATTCAGGTGAGACATGCTCAGAGCCACTGTAGGATGAATTCTCCATTCGAGTCTCTGGGACGGTGTGATTTGGGTCTAAGAGTGTAAACCAGCCCGATGCGTCACTGTGGCTACAAATCTGAGGGGAAATCTCTCACCACATCCTCAGCACGAAGATTCACGTGAGCAGTTTTCCTCGCCACGGTGTGGAGCTGGGGGTGTTTGCATTTCTTGCTAATCTCTAACCCGAGGGTGGGCCCGTGGGGGCCAGGCTTCGTGCAGGAGGTTAGATCCAGAGGTCCCGAGACCCGCTGCTGGGCCTGCACGTGGCTTTCTCTCTGTGGGGCTGTGGTCAGCGTGGTCTTCAGCTGTCGGGTTCTGGTCTTAACTTACTGTTCGTCGTCTTGCTGACCCTGAGCAACTTGCCAGCTTGTGAAAGTGTCCAGAGAGACTTTAAACGTGTCTGTGTGTGGCATTTCCGTTGTTGGGAGGGGAAGGTCTTCAGCCTGCCTGACCCACACACCGCCCCAAAGCGAAGACCACGGCGAGGCTCAGTCCTCTGGTTCGCAGCTTCAGCTCTTAATAAAGTACAGTATTTAGCCAGGCAACAGCACGTGCAGGGTGGTCACCCACAGAGAGCTGCGTGAATTAAATTACCTGTTCAATTCTAGAATTTGCTATAGTGGGAGGACTGTGTGTCACTGAGGAGAGAATGTGTCACCACTCGGAAGAAAGGGGTAGAAGAGAGGACAGGGCTGGATAGACGGCTCCTGAGTGTCAGGTCCTGCCCACCAGGAGGGTTGATGAGCCGTCCGGGAGCCCAGAGGGCCCAGAAGGCGGGCAGTGCCCTGACCCAGAGAGGAGGACGCTGCGGACTCACCCCGAGGCCACACAGGCCCATCTCAGGCCTTTGGGAATGGGGTTTTCCGTTCCTGTGCTGTGTCCTGAAGAGAACAGCGCTATGTGATCAATTAAGCAGCTGTCAGTCATTTCATGTCGTGTCAAAGCGTGTGACTTACTGACTTTAGTCACTTGAATATCAATAAGCACCAACCTGAAGAAAAGTTGTCATTTATGAGCACTCAGTTGACAGGAAAAATCACGAATCTACTTATCTGTCATAAAATGAGTTTTATGACACTCGTAATAATTAATTTTCCACCACGATCTGCCAAGTGCCTCCCCGGGCAGGAGGGGTCGCACCCGTTGGCCGCTCTGTGCCCACGACTGTCGCCCTCAGCGCCGCACGTTCCCTCATGGGCTGGGGACACCTGTCCCTCCTCCTGTGCTGCGTTTCCCAGGAAACCATCTGAAACCTCCATCCTGCATTCTCCAAACTCCAAACATCTGGCAGGTTGATAAATTTTCTTTTCAACTTTTCTCTCATGTGGAAAAAAAAGAAATAAATTATTACTAGAAGAAAAATTACAAAGTTTCAGTAATTCTTCAAAGTTACAAATAAAGGAAGACTGAGAACGTATAATTTTGATGAGTCTCACAAGCATGCAGGGAACTGGTCAACCTGAATTTATGGTTCAGAAAGTCTTGGTCAGTTCTAAGGTTCAAATTTTTAACAACTATCCAAAGTTACTCTGAAGCTGTTGCTCCAGGAACCATGTGTCGAGAAGGTCTGTTCTAAGGTCTGTAATCTGAATATCCCTGTTTCTTCTTAAATGATCTTCTTCCTTCCATTTCCTGTCTCAGTTACAGAAGCTGCATCTCTGAAAACAAG
>NW_007730084.1:166030-168986 GCF_000696425.1 Galeopterus variegatus | reverse complement strand
AAAAGATTAAAATTTTAATCTTTTGAATTGCTTTATTAAAATTGAGATTCTTAAAAAGATTTCAATGCTCAAGATTTTTCCCTGAAATGTGTTCAAACCACTTCCAAAGGTTGTAAAGGAAATAATGAAAAATTCCCTAGTTTATGGTCTCAAAGAAAGGGTCATGGCAGTTTGTTTATAAACGACTCAATTAAAATGGGAAAGCCATGTGAAGTTATTTCCTCATGTAAATTACACGAAATCGTGCTGCACAGCTGTTTCAGGGTGGAGGGAGCAGGGATTTTTGTAATGTTTGAATGTCTTTCGGTATCTGATCTGTCTTGTGGCTCATCTCATCCGAATCTTCCTTGAGGAAACACAGGACAGGGTTTCGATGAAATTAAAACACACGTCAACTTTTTCTCCAATGTACCAAAATGTAATTCCCTTTTCTTCATTTACCCCAAATAAAATTACTATTTGTTATTTGACAGGAGAACTAATCATTTCTCTTAGACAGGTAAAAGCACTTGAACATTATATAATTTACCGGAAAGTCACAGCATATCACAAACACAAACAAAATATCCTAGTGTATGAAACAGAGTAGGTTTGAAGACCGTGGATGGATGTGTTGAGTGGCAGATGATGTAAAAGGCAGACAGCTGGGTTCAGATCCTGGAAGCCGAGTGTCTTATCCTGACATTCGTGATCTTAACCAAGCTGCTTAACTTCCATTGCCACTGTTTTCGTCAGCAAAGTATTGACGTTTGGCTTCGTTATCTCCAAGTTCTAGTCCAAGACTCTGACTACAAGTCACCATGAGCTTAGAGCTGACGATTTGAAATTTTTTCCTTATTTGGAAATGTTTGTCTAAGGTTGTGTGAAGTCCCTGTTGGTCACGGTCCCTGATTCCATCTGGCTCTGCTCCTGCCCTCCCTGCCCTTCCTGGGCCTGCTTGTGGACTCTGCCCTCCTGCTAGGACTGGCTCTCCCATTCACGCTGCAGGTCTTATGAGTCTTCCACTGCAATCTTCTGCTGTGTCTTCTGCAAACAGCCTCCTGAGACGTCCACTGCTTGTTAATCTGTCCAGCCACAGGCAGTTCTGCCCTTGCCTGACTTCTTATTTCTTCACACTCCTCAGGATGTCAGGATTCACCTGCAGATCGCAGAAGCCTTTAAGAGGCTGGCCTGAGATGCTGCAGGCTGGGTCTCCCAGAGAGCACCTGGAGAGCACCTGAGCCCATGGGGAAGCCTCAACCAGGCAGACAGGGAGAGCTCAGGAAGCTGACACTGGGAGGGTTTCCCGGGGTCTTTCTGCTTCTGTACAACCCCAGGAGCAAGGACACTGGGCACGATCTTGCTCCAGAGCCTCACCAAGCCTGCCAGTGTCCCACGCCACCCTCCAAGAATGCACATGTGGTTACTCTGGGTGGATACGGTACATTTATTTCTACATACCTCCTCAAAGGGCAGCAAATTTATAAAAGGGTTAAAAGAATATGGTACTGAGTGGTAGTGCCTGGATCGATGGTGTTTAGATAATACACACTTGAACTGGAAACTCAGTCAAAATTATTTAGCTAATTCTGTGCATGAGCAGCAGAAGAGGCTTTCTACAATCAAGATGGGGTATTCCAGGCTTCACCTCCTGCCCTGGGATTCTTCACAGCTCTGCCACTGCAGCCAAGTGTGGCTGTATGTCGGGCCTCCCTGAGCCAGAGGCCGACAAAACTGGGCGGGAAGAGACCCCGGACCAGCCGGGGGTCCCTTGTGGGGCTGANCATGTTTGATAACAGAGATGTCTGCAACTACTTGTGGTTTTCATACGAAAGATTAATTTTGTTTACATATGTTTGTAGATGTTTCAAATTGAGATAAACATACTTGACAAGCTTGGTTGGTTAATCTAAATCATCTGATATGCACTTTTAGATTTTATTATTTTCCAGCAGAATATGGCAACAATTCTAGTTTTTGAGAGACTTGTTTATTTAATTCTGGTTTATTGAAATGTTCTTATAAGATTGATTTTAGAATAAATGTTAACAATATTTAATAATAGTTAAACAATTATTAATAATGTATATATCAATCTAAACGCATACCTATACATGTTATAATTTAAGTTAATTAGATAAAATGTCATATCAAGTTACAGATATCTGGCAATCTATGTATATTTTCATGTTCTTATTTCTTAAATTCCCTTCCTTTTCTGTGTCAATTATAAACTCTTCCCTTGAATTTAGTTTGAGTAGTAATAAACCTAGCATTTATTGTGCAAGAAAGTAAATCCCTTGATACTAGAATGGTTGGAGCTCTTTTGGCAAACACCACACATCATTATGGAGCATTTTCCAGGTGCTCATAAAGATATGTTCCTTTAGGGACAGGCAGGGAATGGATTTATGCATTTTCTTTAATGTTTAATGGAATGTGCTCCTTTAAAATTTTTATGTGGAAAAAAGGTGTTTCGATTCTAACATTTTAATGAATGAGTAATTTTTCAAAAGATTTTTAAAAGATTAAAATTTTAATCTTTTGAATTGCTTTATTAAAATTGAGATTCTTAAAAAGATTTCAATGCTCAAGATTTTTCCCTGAAATGTGTTCAAACCACTTCCAAAGGTTGTAAAGGAAATAATGAAAAATTCCCTAGTTNAGATAATATGTGAGCCAACCTGCTTTGCTGGCACTTGGTACATTCTTAGTAATTAAAATGTGGTACTAAGTCTATGATCATTATTACAGCTGCCTCTCATTTTATGAGTATTACCAACTCCTGTGGTCTTTGATTAGTTTAAGTCTGAAGTTAGAATTTATTTCACATGAAGGCATCAAGGCTTCAGGGGCAGGGTCTATCTTGTCCTCAGAGCATTTGTGGAGCTCCCGGAGGTCCTCCACCTTGGCAGTCCTTGCACCGAGGTGTCGAAAGAATGAATGAGAGGTGGACGGCCGTGTGGAAGCTGTCAAC
>NW_007730084.1:163101-165263 GCF_000696425.1 Galeopterus variegatus | reverse complement strand
CCTTGCACCGAGGTGTCGAAAGAATGAATGAGAGGTGGACGGCCGTGTGGAAGCTGTCAACATTTCTCAGCCACCTGTATGTTCACTGAGGAACTTAATCTCTCCCACAACAATTTTAATACTTAGAGCATACAAAAGTCACATAATGAGGAAATCAGAGTTTCTCAGGTGCCTAAGTGCCTTCTCAATTCAGGGCCCGTTTTCTCACCTGCTTAATGACAGGTGTGTGGTTCTGGGGAAGGCTGGTTGAGAATACTTGAAGCATGTGGCCCTGAAATTTATTTGAAATAAAGAAATGGCACTTGTGTTACATATAATGAAATTACAAAAACTTAAAATAAGGTCCTTATATAGAAAGTCATTCTGATTTTAGTTCTTTCCACAAATACACTTTTTGTGTTTAAAACAATGTCCACCATGTACATATGCCTGACTCTGTGTGGATCTTCCACGTACATAGTCCCTACCCCCAGGAGGGCGGGAAACAGTATAATTAGTCCTAAACTTTCCTTATGTTCTAAAGAAACTGCTTTAATCATTACATAAAGGTAGAAAACAGGAAAGACACCTGTTTTCTGGTCCATGTTTAAAAATAGCACCAATAACTGGCATTTGCACAGGATTTCACAGATTTCCTGCACCAGCTATTTCAGTAGAACCACACAGTTTCCTTAAGAAGAAGGCATTAACATTACTATTATGTCCATTTTAATGATGGAAAAGCTGTAGGGTGTGAAGTAGAAACCTGACTCCTAATGTCTGAGGGCTGATGAAACGTGGATCTCATAACACACAACTTCTGACACCAGATTCCTGTCTTCGGGGGCCTCTTGCCTCTGGGTCTTACGTTCCTCCTCTGTTGTGGGGGGACGGGGTTGATGACTTGTAAGATAGTTTTCAGCTCTCACTCTAGGAATTTTCAATAGCCGTCTTGTTCCCAAGATTTTCATGTCACCACCAGTGGATTTATCACCTCCTGCGCTCTCGTAGGACATTTTATTGTGTGAATGTTTTACAACTAATCTCTCTTCCTGGCAATCGAATTTATTACTATTTTTTTTTGCAGGTTAATGGATCCTTAAGACACACCATAAACAAAAGTCTAAGTTCTAGATTAAAGATTTTAACACTGATGAAAACACAGCAAACTATTCCATGCTGCCAACTATGTAAGATTTTATGTCCAGGCTGTCTTCTGAGCGTGCCGTTCTGTACATTCCTTTATTCTCACAATAACCCTATAAGGGATTCCGGTGTTATTTCACAGAGAGGTGAAGTTACCTGTCTGGGTTTGCTCTGCTGGCCTGTACACAGGCTAGTATCTAAAATGGGCAGTTTGTTTGGATTCTGTCCACCAAGTCTTCCCTCCACTTCCTGGCACTGAGGGGTTTCTTAAACAAGATGGACCATTAATGAGAGACCCATCCCTTCTTTCTTTTCTTCCAGGGGCTGCGTGACCTTGGACTCAGTTTCCCTTGGTTTCTCCCTGTGGCCTCTGCAGTACAGGCTCCTGTTCCTATTTACCTGGCACAGCCGGTGAGTGTCGCCTCCCACACTGGGCGGAGCGGGGAAGGAGACAGCTGTGCTGGCCTGACCTCCACGGCAGCAGCACTTGGCCCGGGGCCTCTGTCCTCTCAGCAAGGACTGAGGGGACATCTTTCTACAAAGGAGCTACCGCTGGCTCTCTCAGCAGAGACAATGTGTGAATAAAAAGAACTGGGCTTTTCTCTAAAATATTTAAGAGTGAAGTATCATTTATACAAAGAACTCAGTTTGGAGATTTATAAATTATGCCTGTCTAGACAATGTATTCTTCTGTGCCATTCCACATACTGTAGACCTTTCATTTGGTTTAGCAGTGGCCGGAATACATTCTCCCCTGAAAGTATCTGCTTGCGTACTTATGTGTTCAAAACTGGACGTTTTACCAGATAATCAGAAATGAAGATGACATGGTACCTCCCTGAGACGCTCTCCTGTACAGGAAGACAGACCTATTCTGCGGCCACAAGCTCTGCACGGCTGGTCACTGAGTCTTGCCACATGTCTGTGAGGTGGTTACTATTACCCTAGTGCCAAAGATGAAGAAACTGAGCCAGGGGAAGTGAGTGTGAACAAGGTCAGGGGGTCAGTGCTGGTGCCAGGATCTGAAATCCCCACGT
>NW_007730084.1:157634-161583 GCF_000696425.1 Galeopterus variegatus | reverse complement strand
AATGAACATAATCTAGCAGTAATCCCCTTAGGGCGCAATAAAGACCAAAAAGTCCAATTTGTGTAGCAAGATCCATTAGGCAGGAAGTTAGCAAGCCAGACGCTGTCCTGTGGCTCTGAAGGGAGCTGGGGTTTGATGCCTCAAATGAGAAACTGCGGAAGGAAGAAATTTTAACATTTCATTATTCTGCATTAGTTCACTACGATCAGGCTTTATCTTGGCTAACAATCTCCTCAAGCCTGCAGTAGCGCCAGAAGACCAGCACACGTAACACCACTGTGTTGGGCAGGCACGCTCGTGTGGCCCCTAACCCTGCTGTGCCAGTGTGGGGAAGGCAGGACGGTGGCCTGGGGAGGGGGTCCCTGTCCATATACCTTGTATTGTGGTGCAAGTTGGTTTGCTGTGCAAATTCTCAAGTTTCGTGACTTGAACTAAGCTACTTATTCTCAGTTTGTAGGTAACATTTTCTGTAAAGGTGAATGTTACTGAAAGAAGTTTTCATAATGTTTAAGACTAGGATAGATTTTAAAAATCATGCAAATTTAAATCATAATGGTGTCGTGAACCTCACACACTTCTATTTTCTACAAGAAAAAATTGGGGGGAGTTTAAACTCTTATGCTTACTGCACTGGACCATTTTAATAACAGTGTCTAGGCAGTAGTAGCGATACTTGTAAGCATTAGTCTCTGAGATTGTAACCATTTGACCCTTCTGCACACCAGGGTTCCCTCCCTTTGTATAATTTCAGAATGTTGTTCTTTGCATTGAAGATGGAGCCCATGTAAGTGTGTGTATTATTTTTCCCACAATGACTGAATATCAGATACAACAACATAGGCAGGTTGGAAGAAAAAGATGAAAAAATATCTACGAATCAAACATTAATTTAAAAAGAACAGGAGTGACTAAATTTATATTAAAGTATAACTTAGTGGAAAGAAAATTACTAGAGGCAAAGAGAAACAGTACATAATTATAAAATGATAGGTATACCAGGAAGACATATGCACCAAATATGTAAGAACCAAGAAACAGAGCTTCAGAATATATCAAGCAAAGACTGACAGGGTTGGTGTTGTTTAATGGATACAGAGTTTCAGGTCCATAAGATGGAAAAGCTCTGGAGATCTGTTGCACAACAGTGTAAATACACTTAACATTCCTGAACTGTACACTTGGAAATGGTAAAGATGGTGAAGTTGATGTTATGTGTTTTTTACCACAATTAAAACATTATGGAGCTGAAAGAAGAAATAAATACATCGACAATCATAGTTGGGGACTTCAACGCTCCACTGTCAGCAATGATAGAACTATTAAACAGAACATTGGCAAGGATACAGAAGAGCCAAACACAATCATCCCGCAGGATCTAACTAGCATGCATAGAACCTCCACTCAACAACAGTAGAAGGCACATGTTCAGTGCTCATGATGCGTACTCAAAGGGAGACCATATCCTGTGTCATAAGATAAACTTCAGCACATTTAAAGGATCTTAAATCACATTGAGGGCACTCTTTCACTAATATGGAATAAAAATACAAATCAATAAGAGAAACATAACAAGAAATGCTCCAAATAATTGGAAACTAAACAACACACACATAATCTATGTTTCAAAGAGGAAATCTCAAAGGAAATAAAAACAAAAGAAAATTAAAATTAAATGTATTAAAATTGGTGGGATGAGGGTAACCCAGTGTTGAGGGGGAAATCTGTAGTACTAAATTGTCACATTAGAAAAGAGGGATGGTTTTAAATCAATAATCTAAATTCTTATCTAAAGAAACCAGAAAAAGAAGACACAAATTACCAATACTGTGAATGAACATGGGATATCAATAAATATCCTGCAGCCATTAAAGGATCACAAGTATTCTAAGAACACACATGAATTCAATCACTCAAATGAAGTGGGCTAATTCCTTGAAAAGCACAAACTACCACAACTCACTTAATATGAAAAAGACAACCCAAATAGTCTCAAAACCATTAAACAAGTTTAATTTGTGAAAAAACCCCATCTCCAAATCTCCAGGTCCGGAAGATTTCCCTGGAAAATACTGACAAACATTTAGCAAAAAACTAGTATGATTTATTTCATAATGTCTTCCAGAATATAGAAGAGGAGAGACATTTCCCAACACATTTCATGAGTCTCATTTTATGGAAACTACAGTCTAACTTAGCTGCAAAGACCTTCAACAAAACATTAGCAAAGCAAATCTACCAACATATAAAATTACAATATACTATGATCAAATGGGATTTTTTTCAGGTATGCGAGGCTGGTTCAACTTTCAAATGATACTTAAGGTCATCCACCATGCAAAAAGGCAAAAGAAGGAAAACATGTTTGATTACAGAGTGATTCAGAAGAAGTCTTTGGCAAAATTCAACACCCATTTATTATTAAAAAATTCTCAGCAAACTAGGAATAGAGAGGATCATCCTCAAGTTGTTAAAGATCGTCCACAAAATTCTGTATGTAACATCATTTTTTTTTAGATAATTATACATACATGTGGGGTACAATGTTGATTCTCAAAAATGGTGTACAATGTGTGGTGGTTAGATCACTATAGTCAGCTTATTCATCATTACTAATAATCAATATGCAATCATGCTTTGTGTCCATTGACCGATTCCTCATTAGTCCCCCTCCCATTCCCTTTTCCACCTCTAGTTTTCTAAAAGTTCAACAAATTACTGTGATTGTTGTTCCTTTCTGTCTGTCTCTCTCTATTGTTCATGTGTTTATTTATGGATTCATCTCCCAGTTATGAGTGAGAACATGTGGTATTTCTCTTTCTGTATCTGGGTTGTTTCACTTAGGATAATTTTCTCCAGGCTCATCCATGTTGTTGCAAATGGCAGAATGTCATTCCTTTTTATGCCAGAGTAGTATTCCATTGTGTATATAGACCACAATTTCCTTATCCAATCATCCATCGATGGACACTTAGGTCGGTTCCATCACCCGACTATTGTAAATAGAGCTGCAGTAAACTTGGGAGTGCAGGTGTCCCTTCAACCTGATGTTTTCCAGTCCTCTGGATATATCCCCAGAAGTGGGATTGCTGGATCCCATGGAAGATGATGAAAAACTGGGAGCTCTACCCCCGAGACTGAGAACAAGACTATCGATTGCCCTCACTGTTATTCAACATCGTACAGGAAGTCCTAGCCACTTCATGAAGGTCAGAGACAGAATGAAGGAACACAGATTGGACAGTACTATGGGCTCAGTCATAGTTCTCTCTACCCTAAATTTACATGTTGAAGTCCTAACACCCAATGTCACAGAATGTGACTGCATTTGGAGACGGGGTCTTTTCAGAGGTAATTATTTTAAAATGAGGTCATTAGGGTAAGCCTTAAACCAATATGACTGCTGTCCTTATAAGAAGGGGAGATCAGGACACAGACACACACAGAGGGATGACCATGTGAGGACCCAGTGAGGAGGTGGCATCTATACTCCGAGGAGAGAGGCTTGGAACAGATCTCCCTCACAGCCTCAGAAGGAACCAGCATGCTGACACCTTGCTCTCAGAATTCCAGACTCCAGAACTGTGAAAAAATTAATTTCTGTTGATTAAGTCACCCAGTCTGTGGCACTTAGTAAACTAATAAAAAAAAGGAAAAATTCAAACTGCTACTATTTGCAGATGGCATAATTGTCTATGTATAAAATGTCTAGGAATCTACAAAAAAACTGCTAGAACTAATAAGTGATTTCGTCATGGTCATAGGATATGAGTTCAATACACTAAAATTAAACACATTTCTATTCACTAAAAATGGACATATGGAAATGAAATTTAAAATACAATAAAATGAAGATTCCAAGATGGCGACGGGTCTGGAGCGGCCATGCCAGGAGACAGCGCAATCCTGAGAAGTGTGCGCTGTGATACCAGAATACTAATTGCATTTCCAA
>NW_007730084.1:153148-156666 GCF_000696425.1 Galeopterus variegatus | reverse complement strand
AGAGACAGCACAGAAACGGAGTGGAACGTGCCAGACCGGCCCAACTCTGTGAGCTCTGTGAGTCACCCCCAGCCTAGCCCCACTTGCGGGGCGAAGCCCGACTGCTCCCCACCCGCCTGGCTCCCGCCTACCACACCAGGCTAGGCGCCCACAACAGAGCTGCCTCCATTTTATCGGGTGGGGGTGGAGATGGCCGGCTTAGTGAGGGCAGGCCACCCATCTCTGCTTGGCACGGCTCCGCACTGAGACATGCCATTTGCTTACCTCGATGCGGGGCACCCCGGGGCCTGTGGACCGGCCNTGGTTAAACTGTAGCGCATCCACACCGTGGAGTACTGCTCAGCAAAAATGAACAAACTCTGATGCACGCGAAAGCCTGGATGAATCCACAGGGAATTGTCTTTAGTGAAAAAGCCAACCTCAAAGGATACATACTGTCTGACAGCATTTATATAACATACTTGAAGAAAACTATAGAACATATTTTTATACGTAGTGTGTCCATATATGTTATATATAATGTTAGATAGCATAATATAAAAAAACCATACAAATGGATTGCCTATCTGTGGCTTCCAGGGGAGGGATCTGTGTGGTGACGGAGCTGTCCTTAACTCGATCGCGGTCAATACCCTGTGATTTTGTGCTGTGATTTTGAAAGATGTTACTACTGGGAGAAACCAGGTAAAGGGCTCAACAGATCTCTTTACGCATATCCCATAACAACATGTCAATCTACAATGATCTCAAAATAAACGAGTCTTTATGAAAAATAAATATATGAAATTTAACTAGAACAGGAGCTAAACTCAAGGACAGTGAATACAATAAACAGAGGAGGACTTGAAAATAAGTATAGTTAATAACATCAGAGAGATTTTAATGGCTGATACATATGTTAAGAAGTAACAAATCAAGGACTTCAAATTCGCTGTAAGTAATTAAACAGGTTTATTTGTTTTCAAGATCAAATCCCACCAGAATGACAATAAAGGGACAAAACCCACATTGAAAAAGGAGATGAGAAATGAATCTTAATCAAGCAAGTACAGGAGAAGGATGGCTGAGTGCTGACTGACTCACACTAGAGAGCAGGAAGCCCAGCTACTAGCTGGGAAGGCCGGAATCCAAGCAATTCTGCAAATAATTCTCCCAAAGGGCTTGGGAGCAGGTGCAGGAAAGCTGAGACTGAGATTAACCAAAATCATATTTAAAAAAAGTAGAATAAACTCAGAAGAATCCATTTCCTTGATTTCAAGGCGTGTTGTGTAGCTGCGTTAATTAAGACGGTGTGGTACTGGTGGACGGACAGATATGCAGATCACAGGAACAGAACAGAGAAACCAGAAATAAACCCGCACAAAGATGCTCAACTGATTTTCAACAAAGGTGCAAGAGCAATTCATTGGAGGGAGGGTGGCCTTCTCAACAAACGGTGTCATAGCAGGAAAAAATGACCTAAACCTCGCACTTCCTGAAAATTAACTCAGAACAAATTACGGACTTATATGTAGGAGGTAAAATATAAAACTTTTAGGAAAAAAGAAAACAGGAGAAAATCTTTAAGATCTGGGGGCAGGCAAAGGATTCTTAGACTTGACACCAAAAACACAATCCATAAAAAAGAGAAATTGATGAACTGAAGTTCATTAAAATTAAAACCTTTTGCTCCACAAAAGACCTTGTTAAGAGGACGAAAAGATAAGCTACAGACTTCGAGTAAATAACTGCAAACCACATATCTAACAAAGTTCTAGGATCTGCAATATATAGAGGAGTCTTAAAATTCAACAATAATGCAGCAAATCATCTAATTAGAAAATGGGCAAAAGACGTGAACAGATATTTCACAGAACAGGACACATAGATGGCAAACAGCACGTGAAATGATGTTAACTCCTATCAGCCATTAGGGAAATGAGAATTAAAACCATAGAGAGATATCACAACACACTTATCAGAACGCTAAAATAAGAGAGAGTTGCAACACGGCTCACAGTACTAACAAGGGTGCAGAGAAACCGTCACTGCCGCTCTGCTGATGGGACCATGAAACGGGGCAGCCACTCTGGAAAGTGTGTCGGTTTCTCAGAAAACTCAGTGTGTGACTTCCGTATGACCCACAATTGCACTCCTGGACATTTAGCTCAGATAAATGAAAACGCGTGCTCACATAAAAACGTGGTGTGTGGCCAGAGTGCTGAGATTTTTAAAACTCCCTGGGAGATTGTAATCTGCAGCCAATGTTGTGAACCTCCAGAGGAGGTGGATTCTGGACAGCTGAAGGTGAGTGTCCAAATTGAAAACGGAGAGTAAATGAAAATTCGTGTACCGAAAAGTGAAACCTCCAATCTCCTTCAACTCAGCTTCTAGGCAGAAACTTACATGATTACTCTGTGGGGAAAACCTGCCCCAATAAGAAAAAATTTGGAAATTAATGTTTGTGTCCCAACCCAATCGGGCAACTTGCTCTATCCGTGCATACACACAAACTGGTAAACTGAAAGATTAACTAGGCAATTAACTTTCAATTTGAAATGGTAAAGGCTAGAAAGAGTCCTTTCTACAAAATCCCCCAGAATATCTGGGAATCACCTGAAGAATTGTGCAAGGTTTACAATTGTGCAAAACCATAAAAGGTAAGAGCACAAAAGTCAACCCTACATAGAGAGGTAGTCAAAAGTCAACACTACATAGAGAGGTAGTCTTATTGAGTGGAAGAGTTCACTCTTGTAAAGCTGTAAACTCTCTCCAAATTAATCTACTAAATTAATGCAAATAAAATACCCAATCTCCAATAGAATTTTTGGTAGAACTTGAATAGCTGATTCTAAAACTTAGCTAAAATATACGGAAGAGTAGACAATCACATTTTTAAATAAGGGGGAAGAGCACTCGTTTGGAATGGGAAGCTCACTGCTCGTGGGTGGTGAAGAGCAGATTCTGGCAGAGGTGGTCTCTGAGCACTGCCGGGTCTGTCTCTCCACGTGTTGTTTCTAAGCCGTTCATACCGCATGAGGGCTGTCAGCTCATGAGCACCTGCGTGTGAAGCCAGATCACAACGATGTCTGCTGAGCTCAGAGTGCACATGTCTTCATTTACAGAAAAAGGAAAGGTCACACGGCCAAAATACACACATTGGAGTGGCCACCAGATCCTCACCCTAGAGACAGGCCTGAAATGTAATCCTAAGTCTGTGGAGTTCAGGTAGAATCAGAACAAGGAATTATTATTTAAATTATTTAGCAGCGTCATGTCCGTATATCCTGATGAATCAAACACCTTGAAGGAGAGAGTCTTCCTGATGAGTCTGTGACGTTCTAAGATTCACCTCTGCTGAAGAGTTCCTAGATCAGTCCCTCCGATGTCTGCCCCCAGGGCTCAATTTCAATTTATGCCTTTTGCATTACAGCTTTGGTTCTTTCTTAACATTTAAACTAATATGTCCTAGTCTTTCTTTGTCCCCTTTAACTCTGCATATCTCCAGTCTGATTTTTTTTTTTTTTTTTTTTTTTTTC
>NW_007730084.1:132313-152332 GCF_000696425.1 Galeopterus variegatus | reverse complement strand
AGTACTGCTCAGCAAAAATGAACAAACTCTGATGCACGCGAAAGCCTGGATGAATCCACAGGGAATTGTCTTTAGTGAAAAAGCCAACCTCAAAGGATACATACTGTCTGACAGCATTTATATAACATACTTGAAGAAAACTATAGAACATATTTTTATACGTAGTGTGTCCATATATGTTATATATAATGTTAGATAGCATAATATAAAAAAACCATACAAATGGATTGCCTATCTGTGGCTTCCAGGGGAGGGATCTGTGTGGTGACGGAGCTGTCCTTAACTCGATCGCGGTCAATACCCTGTGATTTTGTGCTGTGATTTTGAAAGATGTTACTACTGGGAGAAACCAGGTAAAGGGCTCAACAGATCTCTTTACGCATATCCCATAACAACATGTCAATCTACAATGATCTCAAAATAAACGAGTCTTTATGAAAAATAAATATATGAAATTTAACTAGAACAGGAGCTAAACTCAAGGACAGTGAATACAATAAACAGAGGAGGACTTGAAAATAAGTATAGTTAATAACATCAGAGAGATTTTAATGGCTGATACATATGTTAAGAAGTAACAAATCAAGGACTTCAAATTCGCTGTAAGTAATTAAACAGGTTTATTTGTTTTCAAGATCAAATCCCACCAGAATGACAATAAAGGGACAAAACCCACATTGAAAAAGGAGATGAGAAATGAATCTTAATCAAGCAAGTACAGGAGAAGGATGGCTGAGTGCTGACTGACTCACACTAGAGAGCAGGAAGCCCAGCTACTAGCTGGGAAGGCCGGAATCCAAGCAATTCTGCAAATAATTCTCCCAAAGGGCTTGGGAGCAGGTGCAGGAAAGCTGAGACTGAGACCGGGGTCTGTATAACGCTGTGTCTGAAAGCATGTCTCTAGCTAGCCCCACGGGCATAACTTAGAAACCATTAGAAATGCAGCCTGGGGTCCCACACTAAACCTCCTGAATCAGAAGCCCCTGCAAGAAGAGCCCAGAAGCTCTGCACATACTTCTGATGCCTACCCGCATCTGAGACCTGCTGCTGTGTGAGAAAGCGTCCAGACCCCAAAAGCCTGGCCTCTAACACTCCCTACTCAGCAGAAGCCTGGAGACGTAGTATGCTGGAGATTTAATTTCTAGAGAAGTGTCTCTCAACATTTAATGTGTGTACAGATTCTCATTAAAATGCAGATCCTGATCTAACAGGGCTGGGCTGAGGCTGGGGGTGATGCACATGTTTAACAAGCTCCCAGGTGACCCCATGGTGCTGTTGGCCTGAGGGTCACACTTTGCATGTCAAGGGTCAGAACAGTGGATCACCTGTGGAGTCTGCAAACTGCCTGAATCCCACCCTGGAGATTCTGCTTAATTGGCGTGGTGTGTGGCCAGAGTGCTGAGATTTTTAAAACTCCCTGGGAGATTGTAATCTGCAGCCAATGTTGTGAACCTCCAGAGGAGGTGGATTCTGGACAGCTGAAGGTGAGTGTCCAAATTGAAAACGGAGAGTAAATGAAAATTCGTGTACCGAAAAGTGAAACCTCCAATCTCCTTCAACTCAGCTTCTAGGCAGAAACTTACATGATTACTCTGTGGGGAAAACCTGCCCCAATAAGAAAAAATTTGGAAATTAATGTTTGTGTCCCAACCCAATCGGGCAACTTGCTCTATCCGTGCATACACACAAACTGGTAAACTGAAAGATTAACTAGGCAATTAACTTTCAATTTGAAATGGTAAAGGCTAGAAAGAGTCCTTTCTACAAAATCCCCCAGAATATCTGGGAATCACCTGAAGAATTGTGCAAGGTTTACAATTGTGCAAAACCATAAAAGGTAAGAGCACAAAAGTCAACCCTACATAGAGAGGTAGTCTTGAGTGGAAGAGTTCACTCTTGTAAAGCTGTAAACTCTCTCCAAATTAATCTACTAAATTAATGCAAATAAAATACCCAATCTCCAATAGAATTTTTGGTAGAACTTGAATAGCTGATTCTAAAACTTAGCTAAAATATACGGAAGAGTAGACAATCACATTTTTAAATAAGGGGGAAGAGCACTCGTTTGGAATGGGAAGCTCACTGCTCGTGGGTGGTGAAGAGCAGATTCTGGCAGAGGTGGTCTCTGAGCACTGCCGGGTCTGTCTCTCCACGTGTTGTTTCTAAGCCGTTCATACCGCATGAGGGCTGTCAGCTCATGAGCACCTGCGTGTGAAGCCAGATCACAACGATGTCTGCTGAGCTCAGAGTGCACATGTCTTCATTTACAGAAAAAGGAAAGGTCACACGGCCAAAATACACACATTGGAGTGGCCACCAGATCCTCACCCTAGAGACAGGCCTGAAATGTAATCCTAAGTCTGTGGAGTTCAGGTAGAATCAGAACAAGGAATTATTATTTAAATTATTTAGCAGCGTCATGTCCGTATATCCTGATGAATCAAACACCTTGAAGGAGAGAGTCTTCCTGATGAGTCTGTGACGTTCTAAGATTCACCTCTGCTGAAGAGTTCCTAGATCAGTCCCTCCGATGTCTGCCCCCAGGGCTCAATTTCAATTTATGCCTTTTGCATTACAGCTTTGGTTCTTTCTTAACATTTAAACTAATATGTCCTAGTCTTTCTTTGTCCCCTTTAACTCTGCATATCTCCAGTCTGATTTTTTTTTTTTTTTTTGTCTTTTTTCCATGTCCGGCAATGGATCGCAACCCTCAGTGTTGCCCCCGTACTGGACCGGGGACCGGCAACGGGATTGCAACCCTCGGTGTTGCTCCCGCGCCTCGCTCAGCCAGCGAGCGGAAACCGGTCTGTATGTGGGATCCGAACCCTTGGGCGGGAGCGCCGCCGCGCTTCCCAAGCGGCGCACTATCCAGTGCGCCACCGGGCTGGCCCTCCAGTCTGATTTTTTGTTCTTGTTAAATTTATATTACTATTCCTAAAACTATCAGATATCAGTCCTGGTGCCTAAGGTCAGCTAAAATGACCTAAATTAATGTTTCCCATAACAAGTAATTTTTACCAATTATTTTTCACCCATAAATGCAGTATAAGGAAATTATTTTGTGAAGAATGAAGGTCGTAGAATATGTTAAAAGCCAGCACAGTTCTTATAGCCAGTGGGCATGCAAAGACTGTACAGAGTACATTCCTTCTGAAACTAGATCATCAATACTTAAAAATTATTTTTTATGTGTTAATAAATTGTGAGGTGTGATGAATTACAGGGAAATGGCCAAACCAATCCCAGAAATATATTTTGAGTGTCACTGCACTCTTCCTACTAAGTGTGCAAGAGTCTTGTCAGGAAAATGGAAACAGGTATTTCAGCAGAAAGAACTCAACACAGGGAGTAAGCACAGAGCTGCTGACGGGCCTGGCCTAGGAGTTCAGGTGGGGATTCTGCAGGGCAGGAGCTCAGCCTCCAGGAGCAGTGCCCACTGGCTGCTGAGACCTGAGCCCGGATGTGACAGGCTGGAGCCAACTGTTGCTGCAGAGTCCAAGAGCCACTGGTAGGACGAGTGTGGCAGAAGGAAGGCCCCTCTCCTCGCTGCCTTCTGGGAGTCCCGCTGGAAGAGCTAACGGGAGTCCAGCTGGGAAGTGCCTGAGCCTCAGGTCCTAGGGCAGCAACTGGAAAGTGGATGTGGGGCTGAGAAACGTGGCGGCTGAACGACCATCACCCCATGGAGACGAGTTCTCCGTCTCCTTTCCCTTCCTCCACTGAGCTGAGGACTCCAGTGCTGTTCTCACTCCAAATTGTTCACACCTTCTCTGTTGGTTTTATTTTTATTTTTTGGACGTTTTAAAATTAACCTTTTTTATCTTGTGTCCTGAAATTCCATGATTATTTGTTTTGGTCCGAGCCCTCTGTATTGATTATTGAAGATATCAGATGGGCCTTTTAAATCTGGAAATTCACAGCCTTTTCTTCTGGGAACCTTTTCGATTTTGTAAAAAAATACTTCGCTTCCCATCCTGTGTATTCTTTGTTCTCTCTGGAATTCTGTTATTCAAATATTAAGCTTCCTGGACTGGTTTCTAATTATCTTACTTGTTTCTCTCACATTTTCCATTTCTTCACTTATTTCCAGAAGAGTTCCTTAAATTCATTTTCTAATTCTTCAGTTGATTTTAATTTCATTTATGCTATTTTATTTTAATTTCAGTTTTATGTAAGGTTGCCAGATTGAACAAATAAAATACATAATTCCCATTTCAATTTGAATTTTAGATAGCCAACAAATAATTATTAGTATTAGTGTAAATATGGTCAGGTATTGCATGGGGCATTCTTACACTAAGAAACCATTTGTTGTCGATCAGAAACTTAAATTTATCTGGGAATCCTGTATTTGATGGGGAACCCCAGTTTTAAGATTGTTTTTTTCAGTCCTCCTCTTTTTCATAGACTTCTTGCTTCAGAGATGCAATGTTTACTTCTAACAAAATGAAGATATTATAATGATTTTACTTTTTGAATGTTTTTTTCTGCTCTCTTTACTCTTTCTGTTTCTGCTAAGTAATTTTATTCTTTGGACTAAGAATCAGAAAAAAAAATTATTTACTTTAGAGGTAGGAGTATTTCTCTAATAATGTAATATTAAGGGGTGACGCTCTAAAAATCACGACTGGAAGTTTTTTGTGGGGTTTCTGTGTATTGCTGTCAGATGCCTACGCAGGGCCCATCTATTCTGGGGTGCTCCATGTCTGGGCAAGCTGTTCCCTGCAGACCCTCCACACGGGTGACTGGCGACCTTGCATTCAGAATTTAGAACTTCAGCTCAACCCGAGGGTTGTGTAGTAGCTGTCACCTTCGTCCTGAGCTGTGTTGAGTGTGTGCCTGTCTGGAATCTATCGGGCTGAGTCTCTCTAGAAGAAATGTTCTGACTCCTGCTGGGAGAGGAGACAGGGGTCTATATTCTGCTTTTGAGGGTTCATTGTTCCTATTTTTTGCCTGACTTCATATGGTGATTTCAAGGGTAACGGGGCTTCTGGTCTTAAGATTTTGAGATTTTGTGGCTTGGATGGGTAAATGCCATTCAACGTGATTTAGTTTGAATTAGAAACATTATAACACAAAGAGAATTACAAATACCAAATGAAGAAAGCATATAAAACTGAAAAAAGTGGCATAACTCAACTGAGCTGTTAGGAAATATGCACAATATGAAGCTTATTATTTGTGTTTTATGGTCATTTCAGATACAGCAAGGAGCAGCACACTTAGTGTTGATATAGGGATGTCATCAGCCCAATTTTCAGGCATTGTCATAATCAACCTTGCTTATCTTTCACTACATTTGCATACATTGGGTCATAAGCCAACCTTAATTCACAGTTGAGAATAAAATATATATATATATATAGTGGTACAGTGGGAAATGGTCTGGAAGTTGGATTGGCTGCTGTGCCACCAACTCTCATCCCGGAAACTCTCTTTACCTGAATTAAACAGGGGGACAATGCAGCATTATGGTTTTTACTGTTTTCAAGGTGTGTTGTTCCTCTCCTGCACTCACTCAGGTGCAGTTTTTTTAAACCAAACCATGATCCTCGTGTTGACCCATATTAAATGTTGTCTTATTAGGTACGTCCCTTAGATCAGCCGGCTTGGGTCCTCCAGCGTCCAGTTGACTCACTCTGACTGATCTGTACCTTTCCTAAGCCTCTGCAATGTTCAAATTTGATTAACATGTCATCATTTCCTTATTCAAGGCACTTACAAACAAATACGAGACATGCCCCAGGACAAAGAACAGTGAATTACATTTTTGGAGGCATCTACTAAATTTAGTCATTCAGTCAATGAAAACGTTGTGAGGCTTTTTCATCTGCAAGACATAAAGTATGTCATAAAAGTACAAAGTATGTTTTCTCCAGTGAGAAACTTTTAACCTATAATTTCATCAATTAATTTGAAGCAATGTTCTTTGAATATTGTACCTCACTTAGTTATGAGATGACTCTAATGCACTGAAGTGTAGCTGTCCCTTCCTTATCTTGGCCACAATGATGTGGTGGTGACAATGGTGGCTTATGTTCACCTCGTCCGTGGCACAGACGGTTGGCGGGCCCAGCACGGAGGGGTATTTCTGCGAAATGGCTGCCCACCCCCGTCACATTTCCCAGCCCCCGTCTGTGCCTGGTGGGCCCGTGACACTGAGGCTCCCTCGTGAGCTGAGCTGAAGGGTGCCTGTCACTCCGGGTCACAGTGGCTAAGGAGAAGACGTGACGTGCTCGGGGCCTCCCTTTTCTCTTCGTGCCGGCCATGAGCAGATGACCCAGGAACACCTGTGAGTCTCGGCACGGGGTGGGATCACACGTCTGACCACCCGGTGACGTCTGTCTGTGGAGTGTCCACACTGAACTGTTACGACAGCAGGAAATGCATGTCTGTGGTTTTAAGCCACTATCATGTCAGGGTTTTTGTCACAGCATTAGCCAACTCTGGCACTGAATGTGTGGCAGGGGTGTCCTAAACATATTCACAGACATTTATTTATTTAATCTTAAAACAAAACCAAACCATGAGGTGGGTACCATTATCATCTCCGTGTTATAGTTGAGGAAACTGAAGCCCAAAGAAGTCAGTGTCCTGGCCGAAGCTCCTGACTGGGACACGGCTCCATGACTCTAGAGCCTCAGGAGTTTGGCTCCAGGGGTCAGGTTAGAACGACTGTGCTCGACTTCTCTAGAGAAACGTTGTTACCATCCTTGAGGAAATGCCTCCATCTCTGTCTATGTATCTGTCTATTTACACGTCCACCACATCCCTATCCTCTGTCTCTCCACCTACCATGCATCTGTCTGTCATCTGTCTGTCCACCTATCACATGTCTATCATGTACCTCTCGACCTATTGTACCTACCTCATCCACCTACCTACCTGTGCCGCGTCTGTACCTTTCTTTGTCCTATAAAACCAGTGAGTCCATTGATATGACCGTATATGAAAACGTACTTGTTCCGATTTTGCTGCAAGATGACGACGGCGTGGAAGTTTGTGCAGAGTTGTTTACCTGTGTAGCACGCTTGATATTCAGAACATCCCACGCGGCGGATGGTGGCATTAGTGATGAACCAAGTGACCTCTCAGAGAGCGGAGGTGGCTGGCGGTGAGCGGGGCAGGCCTCCGTGGCGTAGGCCCCGCTCTGTCTCTCCAGCCCCACGCCCCTGGCTGCTCCCGGGGAGCGCGTGCTGGGGCTCAGCGGCTGGCTCTGTGCTTGTGAGACCCTTTCACGCAGTCCTTCTAACACCCTGTCCTTGACCCAGAAGCCGCCTGTACAGAGAGACAGAGTGACATTGCCTGTCCCTGTTATTATCCACCAAAGATAAAGTGCATCACAGTGGTTCATCCTGCACCTCTGTAAGTTCTCGGAGTGGTCTCTGGCTATCCCAGGGACAGACTGAAGAACGAGGGACGGCCATTCCAGACTGAGAGCCAAGCCGAGGACAGTCCCCGCTTCTCCAGCGCGTGACCGGGGCCCTTTCTTCACGGCTGTCTTCTTGCTCCCTGACCCCTCTTGCTTCACGGCCGCCCACCCTCCTCACCAGCACAAAACATATTCCCATATTTTGTTCCTGCCTTAAAAATTCCTATGACCCCCTCCCATTTCCTACAGTTTAAAGTCACTTACTCACCAAGTGCTTTCCGAATGTCTGCTGCGGCCGGGCATCATTCTAGGTGCCAGGCAGACATGACTTCTGTCCTCATGCAGAGGACTCTCTGTGTGCGAGAGAACGAAAAGCAAAGACACCAGAAACATGAAGCAGAGGCGGCTGCTGGGCCAAGGGGTGGCGTCCTCTGAGGCCCTTCACCCAAAGCACGCTTCAGCCTCACCAGAGGGTCTGCGTCCCTTCCACCCGCCGCGGCCCACCAGGCTCCTGAGGCTTCCTGCTCTTCCCTCTCTGTACACAGCCCCCCACACCCGCCCGCCAGCGTCTCCCACCCATGCACTAGAAATTCAGCTCAAGCGTCCCCTCACTGGAAACCTTTCCTGGGTTTGAGGCATGGCACCCCATGCACTTCTTATGCGATGCTCCTGCGGGGCTCTCCAGTTCGTGCTGTAATATTTATTTCAGACAATGACTCCTCGAGGGCAGGGAGTGTGGACAAACGAGTGCTGGAGTCAGACTGCCCGGGCCTGAATTCCAACACATCACCTGCCGCCTGCGACCCCGGGGGCACCTCTCTTAAACAGCTTCTGTGTCAGGTTTCTTCTGTATTAAATAGGGAAAATATTGTTCATTATGGAGAGTGGTTGTGTGGACTAGGTGACTTTTAAGTGATGCTCTGTGAGAAGTCCCTATGCAAAGATCCTGTCGTTCACATCAGAGCACAGCCTCGCGTGTGCCAAATGCTCACAATGTTTTAATCTGTGAATAGCATCCAAGATTCAAAAGTTTGCACACACTCAACTGCTGGAGAAAAAAATGTGTGTGTGTGTCTGTGTGTGTGCAGATCAGAGAGGTTGAGTGACAGCTGCCATGGAGCTCGGTGGCTCACTCAGTTTGAGAGGAGCCATGACAGCGGCGGCCACTCACGTGAGGTGGAGGCTTGTTTGGGAAATGATGGACGTGCTTGGCCCAGTGGCCTGTGACAAACGCTGATCAGGAAAATTTAATGTCAGACTCTTCAACTGAAAGTCAAAAGATAAGGGAGAACCACCTCTGTAACGGCCTTACAGATATTAGGGATTTTATTTGCTTTGCTAGAAAAGAAACAAAGAACAAGTACATTGTAATCGTCAAGTAGCATGCCAATAGACGGCACTGGGGGGGGATTGCTCCACCAGCTGATGCTGTTTATTTACTTTTTTTAGTGTTGCACAGTAGCAAAGCTAGTCAGAGGAACCAGCCTTCATTTATTCATCAGATCGTCAATTCAACATTATTGGATGTTTAGCAGATGTTCTATCTATGTACATGACATTAGGAGAAGACTCAGATGAAACATTTTCACTGTGAGGGAGCCAGCAGAGGGGAGTGCCTGGCAGTTCCCCCATGTTCCAGACTGCTGGGCACATTTGACATTTGGGAGGAGATAATTGCTGGGACGGTTTTGGAGGAAAGGGTGGTTAGGTCTGGATCCTACTAATGTGGAATATCAGCAATTTCAGTATTTATTCCATATATATAATATGTATATCCCATGTACAATATTCCATTTATTTATATCTTTAGTGGTATTTGTATTTATACCTATGGGTCTATATATACACCTCTCTATATATCTGTTTATCTACCTGTATTAGTCTGTTTCTGACGCTTATAACAAAATACTTGAAACTGGGTGATTTATAAGAAAATGAAATTTAATGCTTACAGTTTTGGAGGCTGGAAAGTCCAAAGTCCAGGGGACAAATCTGGTGAGGGCCTTGTCCTGGTGGTGACCACAGTGACTCGGAGTATGACATGATGAATATGGTGGAGCATGGAGAGCAGAGACTAACCTCCTCCTTCACTCTCCTTTTAAAGCGCTCAGAACCGCACCCCTGATCACCGTTATTAATGCAGTCACTACTGCATGGTCCTACAATCCAATCACCCCTTCAAGGCCCCACCTTTCAGTTACCGTAATAGGATTCCCACCCTCTTAACACTGTCATGTGGGGGTCAAGTTTTGGGGGATGCTCGATCCAAGGCACTGTCTATTATTTATCTACCATGAGACAGAGGCAGTGGGGTCTGAGTTAGTTCTTTGATTCTGCAGGTGTGGCTCCCACGTACCCAGCCCCCGAGCCTGAGCCTCACAGCCTCCTGTCGCCTGTCTCTTCTTTCTGCGTGGTAAAGTCTATCCGAGTCTCGTTATAATTATTCTTGGTTGTATGTTTCACCTCACGACATTTTCATAGAGCTTCACTCCAGCCAGACTGCACATTTCCTGTAGCCTCCCCGACGCCGCTTGGATTTTCTTGCCCTCTCGTCTCCGTTCACCACCGTTTTTACTGAACCGGCTCTTTCGATGCATCTCTGCCTGTGTCTGCTCACCTGCTCTCACCCCCTTAGCTCATGCCTGGCCTGATTTCTGACCACCTCATCCTTTAGATTCCATCCTTGGTCTGTTAGCTTCTCCGGGAGCACATAGGTTTTGACTTCTCTCACCAGTTCTCCAAGTTTCAGCCACTGCCCT
This sequence comes from Galeopterus variegatus, assembly GCF_000696425.1. Lineage (NCBI taxonomy): Eukaryota > Metazoa > Chordata > Mammalia > Dermoptera > Cynocephalidae > Galeopterus > Galeopterus variegatus. The sequence goes on along the minus strand of NW_007730084.1, from coordinate 142,204 downwards.
TCCCTAGAGGACTCTTGTGTTGTTGTCATTCCAGCTCAAGTGTCTTCTCCAAGGCTGACATTATAACCAGTCCCCAGCTTTCCATCTCCACACCGTGTCCATGGCACATGACACACAGCACTGACTATGAGCTGCTGTGGTTTCCCTCAACCCTCCTCTCCTGTCACCTGGGCATCCCACCTCCTGTTCACTCACAAGATATGTGGAGCTGTCCTCAACCTTGCTGTCTGCTCTGTACTGAGAGTCGTCTTCAAACCTCGCTCTGTTGCTTCTTAAATGCACCTTAGCAAGGCCCTTCTGGGCCTCATCCAATGTTGTTGCTAAGGTCAGGCTCCTACCATTTCTCCCCTAACTACAGGAGCCATCTGTCTGGACCCCAGGCTGCTGGGTTTGTTCTTATGAAACATCTTCTGCTCAGTTACCAGATGCTTTCCCTGGAACACAAACATAACCATGACAACTAGTAGCTGAAAATCACTTCTCAGGCCCCTTCACCTGCAAACAGACCTCAGCTCTTTGGCAAGGCAGTGTGCACTTCCCTAACTTACCTGATGCATGTGTGTGCAGCCCCATGAACTGCCGTTCCACGCCTTGAACTTTGTGTTCCATGAACTTCAGACTGCTAGGAATTGCCTTCCTCCTCCTCGATGTTCATCACTGCTGTACCCAGGACCACACTGCACTGTCTGCGTGGAATGCCTGTGAGCCCTGACCCCTCCGTGCACACTTGGGCAACTCCTACTCTTAGCTAAGGCTCAGCTCCAGGAGGGCTCATTTCATGTCCTGTGACCAAGATGTGTTAGACCCACCTTCTCACTGTTCCTATCACATTTTATAAATCTCATTATACATGTGTCATTCTAAGTATCCGATTATGCATTTATATTCTCAATGAGACTGAATCACCACTTCTGTATCTCAGGGATGGTGTAATTTTATGTCCATTCCTATCACAGATAGTTTTAAATAAACATTTGCTGATTGGAGGAACCAAGTGGAAACAATATTTAACTCAGCATTTTTAGAGGGATAAAACGAGGTAATGATTATACACATGATTTAAAAATTTAAAAGTACTTTAAAATGTGAGTGATGCTGTTGATGTGTCAATGGTGATGATGGTGATGGTGGTGATGGTGGTGATGATGGCGGTAGTGGTGATGATGGTGGTGATGATGATGGTGATGGTGGCGGTAGTGGTGATGATGGTGGTGATGATGATGGTGATGGTGGCGGTAGTGGTGATGATGGTGGTGGTGATGATGGTGATGGTGGTGATGGTGGTGATGGTGGTGATAATGGTGATGGTGATGATGATGGTGGTGGTGATGATGGTGATGGTGGCGGTAGTGGTGATGATGGTGGTGATGATGATGGTGATGGTGGTGGTGGTGGTGATGATGGTGATAATGGTGATGGTGATGATGATGGTGGTGGTGATGATGGTGATGGTGGCAGTAGTGGTGATGATGGTGGTGGTGATGATGGTGATGGTGGCGGTAGTGGTGATGATGGTGGTGATGATGATGGTGATGGTGGTGGTGGTGGTGATGATGGTGATAATGGTGATGGTGATGATGATGGTGGTGGTGATGATGGTGACGGTGGCGGTAGTGGTGATGATGGTGGTGATGGTGATGGTGATGATGATGGCGGTGGTGATGATCGTGATAATGGTGATGGTGATGATGATGGTGGTGGTGATGATGGTGATAATGGTGATGATGGTGATGATGATGGTGATGGTGATGATGATGGTGATGGTGATGATGGTGATGATGATGGTGATGATGATGGTAGTGGTGATGATGGTGGTGATGGTGATGATGATGGTAGTGGTGATGATGGTGATGGTGGTGATGATGATGGTGATGGTGATGGTGGTGATGATGATGGTGATAATGGTGATGATGGTGATGGTGATGGTGGTGATGATGATGGTGATGGTGGTGGTAGTGGTGATGGTGGTGATGATGATGGTGATGGTGGTGGTAGTGATGGAAAGGATGAACCCTGTACAAGACCAGGGCTCAGAAGAGCAGTGTGAGTTGGAAATTTAATGATATTATCCATCCCAAGATGACTCAGATGGAGGAACTTACAGGGGTTGATGCAAAGAGAGTGACAGATTGATCCTTTCTGAAGAGTGGCATTTAAAGTGCAGACAAACAGAGAAGGAGCCAATAAAGGGGTAGAGAAGGAACGATCAAAGAGGCAGGATGGAAACCCAGGACAGTAACATCCTCATCTGGAGAGAAGAGCTTGGGAAAGTGGAGGCATTGCTGGTGTGAAGGCCACAGGAGCTTGAGGTACCAAGGGATGTCACTGGAGTGACCAGCATGCATTAAACTCACAATAGCTGAAAATTAATAAAATACTTACATTAGACATTACTGTGCTCTTTGAGGGCAGGTTCGATATCTGGCTTATATATCCTTCATCTGGCACAGTGTTTGATGTGTAGCAGGTCTTAATTCAAGTTACTTTACATGTGACAGATCCACAGGGCCGGCACAGGACAGTTCCCAGGCAACTCCTCCAAAGATCAGCTTTTCTATGCCTCAACATCAAGTTGGTAAAACATTTATGTTTCTTTAGCCAAGTAGTTGCTTTATAAAAAATAAGTAAAGTAACATGTAATGATAATCGACCCTGACGGCAGCTGTGTTTTCAGTTGCATGGATGAACCACGGCTCCCCCTCCTCTGTCTTCTGACCCCTTCTTCTCCCCCGGACCCCCACCTCCTCTCTCTTTCTCAGGGCAGGAGATTTCTGTTCTTATCTTGGTGGAAATTAGAATGCTGATACTTCACTTCTGGGCCTCAGAAACCCTGCAGTGAAGATCATGTCGTAGATAAGTGAAATGTAGCAAACTTGAAAATTGGTTGAATGAGCAGCACATCTGCGTTCTCATGTAGAAAGGCAAAAGTTGAGAACGTCAGCCAAGAGAAGGCGACAACCAGACATCGTGGTTCCCATGCAGACCCAGGACTGAAAGGGTGCAGAGCGGTTCCCAGATGCAGGAATCAGAGGCAGGTCCCACAGGAGGCCACAGAAGTGCAGCAGTCTTGAGTCCCATCCCGAGCGGGAAGACAGAGGGCAAGGAACTGGGAGGAAGAAGCCCATCTCAAGATGCCCAACTCCAGCGACTATGCACCTGCCTGGCCACCTGCTCGTCCCTCGTGGCCCTTGGTGCCGAGGTCGTTGCTTGGCTAAACCTCCTCCAGGTGAGGTAGGTCTGTCTACTTTGTCTATTCTCAAGCACTGAACATGGATGGAAGTAAACCATAACCAGGCTTGACTGGCTTCTAACCTCGTGAGTAAAATCCCAGCCGCCAGCACCACCTTGCAGTCCTGCTATTTCCCGGTGCGTGCTCTGACTCAGCTATGAGAGCATTTCCCACCTTCTCTTCTCTCTGCAGACCTCCCTGACTTCCCACCTCCACTTCTGGCTGAAGGCCTTGCTTCCATGTTCACCGAGGAAATAAAAGCCTCCCAGGGGAAACTGCGTGTACACTGGCTTTCGCATGTCACCCACCTGTCACCCGCCTGTCACCCCCCAGTCCTCCTGTCTCCGTGAAAGAATTCCCCATCCTCGTGCAGGGCAAATCCTTCCCATGTGCAGTAAATCCACCCTGTCCATCTGCTCAAATCAGTTCAACAAGTTCCTTTTCTGTTTCCTGAATCATAAGCTTTTCTCTTTACTGGTAATTTTCCATCAACAAACTTGCAATCATTTTACTTGTCTTTAAAAAAATAAAACTCGAGACAATGTTTACCACCCCAACTACTCCCAAAATTTTCTGCTCCTTTTCACGGCCAGTCTATCTGATGGCCCATTCTCTCCACCCTACTCTCTCTCTTCAGCCTTCTCCCCGGACTCTGACCCCCACACGCCCTTGAAAGTGCTCTTATCAGTTTGACCAGTGGCGAATCTTTAGTCCTTATTTTGATGTACACACTGGATGAAGAAGGATCCATGCCCTGGTCCCCGGGGTGGCACCCCTGGCCCAGTCTCCAGACGTCCCCTCTACTCTGGAGACCTCTCTGCTGAGGACCGCAAGTTTGCATCTTCAGCCGTGCCCTCTCTTCCTAACTCTCAATTCACACACACTCAGGTATCAGATCCTTCACTGTCACTGCTCTGTCTTCAGTCTCTCCATCCCGATCGACGTGTCTGAAATCGCCCCTGCTCTCTTTCCAGATTTGTGTCACTGTTATGAATTACCACCATGACATCCGTGTGTTTACTATTTCTCATGCTCTCTCTCGGGCCCTGGATCTCCAGCTCAGTGAGGCTCGGGAATTCTCTCCAACTTGTTCACTTCGGTACGTTGAGTTCTTGCCACAGTGCCTGGAATTTACTCAATAAATGTTCGCCAAGTAAATGAACTGATGCAAAATGCCAGATAAAGCCGTATTGCAGGACTGAGGGTGAGAGTCCAGGGGAAGTGGACCCCGAGTTACATGCAGAAAGGGGATGAGGAGGGGGCATTTAGGACAGAGGGTTTTTTTTTTCCTTTTCATCTTTTTTCGTGACCGGCAACGGATCGCAACCCTCACTGTCACACCCGTACCGGACCGGGACCGGCAACGGGATCGCAATCCTCAGTGCTGCACCCGTGCCTCGCTCAGCCAGTGAGCAGCCGGTCTGTATGTGGGATCCGAACCCTCGGCGGGAGCGCCGCCGTGCTCCTAAGCAGCGCACTGTGGTAGTGCGCCACCGGGCCAGCCCCAGGACAGAGGGTTTTTATGAAACAAATATTTAGTATCTGACAACTCTGGAAGAATTTCATAAGTTGACCTTCTGATTTTTAACAGTGTGGAGAACACAAACAAACTTTTATCTGAGGAGGTGAGGGAGTCTAGATTTATAAGAGGTCACAGTCACACGGAATCCAGCATATGTTGTCACTCTGCATACGACCTGCCCTGCCCGCTTCTTCTCACCTATTTGGTGAAGAGAGACGTACTGGTGTCATTGGGAGTTGTCACTTTTTAAAAATCATTAAATCTGCCTTTATCAGACTTGATATTTTCAAAGAGTAATTACCTGTCTTCATTATGTGCTTCATTTTCCTTGACTGGAAGTTTGTTATACCTCCTCAGTGGAACCTCATTTTATTTTCCATGCACCTATGCTGGAATTTCATAAGCAAGCAGCTCCAAAAATGAGTTGTCAGGAAGTTTGGATGAAGACACTAAATAAGCAAAAATTTGGCAAAAAAAAGAGTTCAAAGTCAAAATCATAATATTATTCACGAATTATGAGCAGCAAGATTAAGCATTTGGATCTCAGTTTCAGTGAGTGTCTGACATGATGATGGAGGGTAACTAAATGGGATCAGAGCTAATTCCTTCAGCTGCCGTGGCCTCTGGAGGAACACAGCACATCCCCAGCTCCATGCTGTGGACATAGGGCTGCTACGGAAAATTCTTTTTATTAGTGAACTTGCTGAGAAAACTGCTCATCTTTTTCTTTAACAAGGCTTGACATTTTCCTTAGACAGGCTTTGGTCATTTATTTTCCCCTTGTAAATAGAAAGGTAGCCAAACATCTGGGCACCAAATGCCCCGAATCTCTCGGGTATGTCCATGGGACGGCTTCCACGTGAGATGAACATGGTGCCTGCTCCTGTGCCCAGGCAAAGCTCACGTGCAAACCCCTGGCTCAGTGGTGCCTGTGACTTCAATCCCACAATTAAGCATCAGATCCACCTACAGAGAGCTGCTCACATCCATAGAGGCTGGCACAGCTCGGTGCAATGCACCCCTGCACGGAGCCCTGGGCAGCGAGTGTGCGTCTTTAAGTAGTTCCTGCTCTCTGAAGACCAGCGTCCTGAAGTTTCTCCACCTCCCGACTGCATAGCAGGAGAGATCTCCCAGGTCTCCATGTACCTGGCACTTCTGTCCTGCAGAGATGATCCCAGCATGTTGCCGCTCTGCTGGCACACTGTCCATGAGAAGGAAGATCCAAAACCCCATGATGGCCATGGGAGGGGAGTGTCAGGCTAAGCTCTGTTCCCTCAGCAAATGCTTACAAGCACGTTGGTACAAGGTTTAGGAAGAAATCTTATAGGGCCTGCAGCAATTCAAGTGATGCCGTAGCAAATGCTGCTAGGTCTTCATTTTCTGCTAATTAGCTTCCCATCATGTTATGCTGACCTATCGCCGGTTCAGCAGAAGAGGAAGAAAATGGGCCTGATGTCTTCTGAGGGCTACGTGTGTGCATTTGCACGCACACATGTGTACATAGGTGTGCATGTATGTGTGCACGCATGCGTGTTTGTCCATGCATGTGTGCATATGTCATGTGCACATGTGTGTGCCTGTGTGTGTGCATGTGCTTGAGTGTGTCTGTGAGTTTCCATATACTCCGCAAAAAAACCCTGTGGTAGCTCTTAATATCATGAAATAAAAAAGTAAACAGAGGCTCCTACCCAACACAAAGAGGTGACAAATGTTTGAGATGCTAATTACCCTGATATGATCTCTGCACACTGAATAAATGTCCCAATGTCACATGGTGCCCCACAAATGCATACAATTATCATGGGTCAATTAAGAAAAAATAAATTAAAAAGAAAAAAATTAAAATAAGCAAAGGCTCCTGAAATGTTAGTAACTTGCCAGTGTCACAGAGTCAGCACTGAATCCCCCATGTGCACAATTTGCACGTGGAGTGTGGAGGGGCATCGTGTGATCTGTGATCTAGTGCAGGACTCTTCTGAGTGTGGAATTATTGGGAGTGACCCAGGAGCGAGCTCCACTGAGCACCGAGCCAGAGGCTGTGGGGGAGGGACGGGACACTGAGGGGTCTGGACAGAGAAAGCGCAGACGGAGCAGACGAGGTGAGATGCTCGAGCTCGTGCCTCGGTGACAACGGTGGTCTAGCTGCTCCGAACCTACTTTACCTCACCTGAAAAATGGAAAACCAAAGATCCCTGCACACGGTTGTCATCAGAAGGAAAGGAGACGACATGAGGATCTCACGGCCGCACACTATTTGAGTCTCCTACAGGTGAAAATAGTATAAATGAAACAATGAAACAATGAGCTTTTTTTTGCTTCTCTACTTTTTCTGCCCCCAAACACACTCACGTTGTTCCCTCTGACGCAGCCGCCCTTACTTCCACGTCTGCTTAAATCTGTCAGCTTTTAAGGTCCTGCTCAAACACCACATTCCCTGTGGGACCTCTCCTGGCCCGCCCGCCCTGTGCTGGGGCCTTCCTGTCTCACATTTATTCTGGCAGCGCGTCCTCCACTCCCGCTGGGCTGGGACTGCCACAGAGCCCTGTCACTCTCTGCCTTGACCTTTAAACACCTCACAGGCTCAGCACCAACTCCTGCACCTACCTGGTGCTCCAGACAGTAACCCTCTGAGTTAACTGCTTAAGTGATGTTCTGGGACTGACAAAATGACAATTGCATTCAACAGTTGTTAACGTTTGTGTGCGAGGGACATTACTCCATCTCCTCTTTACAAGATTTACTTGTCCCTCATCCCCTCATCTCCTCAATTCTAGGAGCTATTTTACCACCTTTCCTTTATAGTTGGAGACCTAGGGCACAGGGACTTTAATGTGCCCATGGTCCTGGGCCCCCGGGGTGCCAGGTGCCCTGTTGAGAGCAGAAGGAACAGGGTCTTGGATTATTGCTGACTCTTCCACCTGCTCCAGCCACTGAAACGTCCACTTTTATGAAGTCTGGTGCTAACCGTCTTCCAAAGTACATAACAGAATCTGCTGTCAGTCAGGAGCACGGACTCCTGTACCTGTACAAGTCACGTGCCACACGGTCATGGAATCCATTCTTCATTTCTACTATAATGCCAGATCCTAAAATTATAGACCTGGTCGAAGCAAGTGTCAAACTCTCAAGAATTCATAATCTTGTGGAAATAAAATCCATAAAAATTTATGTATAGTGTAAGGTAGAAAATCATAATTTTCCTAAGAAAGCCACAGCAAATCACTTTTGAAGTCCTGTTTCTAAAATACTGGTACAGGAAGGTAGGCTGATTGCTACTTTGCAGCATATTTTCAATTGAGCAGAAATTGAAATAAGCTACTCTGGCCACAGTTAAGAATGCCTCATGGTGGTCTAACCTGTTCAGACAGAACGCATTCCTACTGCAAAGGCCATCCTGGCTCTCCGGGGTCAGGTCCCTACCATCCCCGCAAGGTCCCCTCCAGAGTTCTGTTCCCTCAGACTCAGAGGCCTGAAGAGTTCACAGAGGCTCCTTTTTCTCTAAAGACACTTCTCCTTTCTCCAGAGGCTGAAACGGAATAACCAACCTCAGGAAATTACAACAGTTTCAGATTTACTAATGGCGCACGATACATAGGTTATTACAAACACCCACATTGTGAAATTCAGGCTGAATACAGGCAAAGTGCTCAGAGGCTTAGCTCTCCAAACATTTTCAATTTTTTTTTTCTGACTGGTAAGGGGATCGCAACCCTTGGCATGGTGTGGTCTGCACCACGCTCAGCCAGTGAGCGCACTGGCCATCCCCATAGAGGATTCGAACCCGTGGCCTCCACACTACCAGCGTCGCACTCTCCCGAGTGAGCCACGGAGCCGGCCCCAAACATTTTCAGATAATCCAGATACACTGTCCATTGCACATTTCCACAGCCTTCCCAGAGATGACTCAAAGTCTTGTTCGTAGACAAATCTAACTTGAGTACTGATCTTGTTCCTACAGTGATAGGAAATGTTGTGTCTCTACGTTTCAATGTCCTCTGGACATTGTGTCTCCCTCAGCCCACTGGTGGACTAGACCCTCCTCCCCGCCCTCAGAGGCTGGTGAAGGCGCACCTCTAGCCTGAAGACTTATTGTTCCAACAGGATTACAATGCCCTCGTCCCTTCTACAAGTTTGGAAATAGGCTAAAGGGGGCCAGAGTGCATGGGTCACCATCGTGAGCAAGGTCCAGGGATTAACCATGTTCAGTGTCCATGGTCCATGACAGGTCTCCTAGGTCAGCACACACCTGGAGCACTCAGGACTCTGGCCTTCAATGTGTCTCAGGTCCAGACCACGTGTTCTGATGCGCATCCCTGGAAAGCCTGAAAAAGTTTATGTGCATGTCTGTGCGTCTGAGTGTGTATCTGTGTATAAGTCTGTGTGTTTCTGTGCATGGATCTCTGTGTGTGCATGTGTGTGTATCTTTGTGTGTATTTCTGTGTGTTTGTGAGTATGTGTGTTTGTGTATGTGTGTGTGTCAGTATATCTATAGGTCTGTATCTGTGAGTGTGTGTATCTGTGTGTGTGTCTGTGTGCATATCTGTGTTTATCTATGTGTGTCTGTATCATGTATGTATCTGTGCATCTCTGTGTCTCTGTGTGTGTCTGTGTGTGTCTGCAAGTGTGTGCTGACTCATCTTATTGTGGAGAAGTTGGGCACAGTCCCTTTGAGAAATGGGTACGTGGTCAAGATGACATCTCATGTTTTCTTACATTATTCTGATTCACTTGTCTGAGGTTTGCACAGAAGCAAAGTGCAACATGTACTGACAGCCTTGACAAATAATCTGGTTGCTCAGATATGCACAAAAGTTCACCCTTGTCTCCATTTGCAAAAACACAGATCTTGTTATTTTCTTTCTTTGCTTTGGATATGTATTCAAAATACCATAATAGGGCCATTTGTATATCTTCGAAGGTATACCTGTTTCCCAATGTTCATTGCAGCACTCTTCACAATAGCCAAGAGCTGGAATCAACCCAAATGTCCATCATCGGATGAGTGGATACAGAAAATGTGGTATATCTACACAATGGAATACTACTCAGCTATAAAAACAAAACCCAATGTTGGAGCACCCAGATTTATAAAACAAACTCTATTAGAACTAAAAAAGGAAATAGACACTAATACTATAAT
>NW_007730084.1:70345-132235 GCF_000696425.1 Galeopterus variegatus | reverse complement strand
AAAAAAAAAAAAAAAAAAAAAAAAAAAACAAATCAATTCACTCACAAACACACACACACACACACACAAAAAAAAAAAAACCGGGGGGGGGGCGGGGAAGAAGATATAACAACTATACTTTCATGAAGTTACTACAACAAGCAAACGGAAAAGACATTCTTGGGGGGGAGGGGAGAGAGGGAGGAGGGAGGGAGGTGTCGGTGATGGGCCATAATAATCATATACAGTGTATATTGACAAAATAAAAATTAAAAAAAAAAAATACCATAATAGGGGAATCCATGTGTCAACAGCTAAAAGGGTCTAAATAGCCAATTAGTTTTCAAATAATTTTCCTTGGTCAGGCTTTGTTCATTCTTCTTTCAGAGTATTCAGTCTACTGTATTTTCAACAGAAAATGAGTTGAAAAAATAACGACAGTTAAAAGCAGCTGTTTTGGGCCGGCCCGGTGGCGCACTGGAGAGTGCGCCGCTTGGGAGTGCAGCGGCGCTCCTGCTGAGGGTTCGGATCCCATATGGAGACTGGTTCCCGCTCACTGGCTGAGTGCGGTGCGGGCGCAACACCAAGGGTTGCTATCCGTTGCCAGTCCCCGGTACGGGCACAACACCAAGGGTTGCTATCCGTTGCCAGTCCCCGGTACAGGTGTGACACCGAGGGTTGCGATACCGTTACCAGTCAGTAAAAAAGACAAAAAGGAAAAAAAAAAAAAGCAGCTGTTTGGATACCTATATTACCACCCAGTTTAAGAAAGGGAAAAAAAATAGGTGAAAAAACTAGTCTTTTTTTTTTTTTTTTTTTGTCCTTTTTGAGACTGGCCACACCACACTCAGCCAGTGAGCGCTGTGAGCACACCAGCCATCCCTATATAGGATCCAAACCTGTGGCGGGAGCGCCACTGCGCTCCCAGCGCCGCACTCTCCCGAGTGCGCCATGGGCTTGGCCCTTGTTTTGTTTTTTGATTTAATGTCTTCTAGCATGTAAACTACTATAAAGAACTTTTTGGTAGTTTTAGTTTTCTCAAAGAAAATGTCTCTCCTGTGTTATTCACAGTAACATGAGTTTCCCTGGAAGAGACCTTTGGTGAGAAGTCGGTGACGTGTGGAACAGGACAGAATGGAAGTAGCTCAGCTGATGGCCATGCGGTCCTGGGGCTGGCGGCACCACGTGGAGTCCTGACGAAGCTCCCGTCCTCGACTGCCAGACACTAGTCATCATCTGGAAACAAGAGGGTGCAGGCTCCTCAAAGCGACTCCATTCAGTGACAATCGTGGAAGAATCAAGGACATTGGATCATGCCTGATGCCACCCCAAATGGCTGACATGCGGGAAAATTGCAGGTAACTTCTCTGAATCATATACTTAACATAATGACAGATAATTTATATTTGGTCTTTCTAGTACATATTATCCAATTACTATCTGTCCTCTCTAAACACTTTAGCCCATGCATAGCTTGGGCTAAACACTCAAAATGTTGTGTTTTTTGGGAGGCTCTGAAGGAACTTGAAGTTTGCAGCTGAGGGGATTCTGCTGCTGAGCTGGATTTGTGTGTGATTCGTGGAGCTGAAAACCATGAACAGGCTGAGTATTGCCAGCTTAGGAGGCCACTGGGCCAGCATTTTGTTCTTCTTTGGAAAAGGGAAGACTGCTTTCTGCTAAACACATGGATTAAGGAGTCTTTGTTAGATTACAAGCATATGAAACCTGCACACTGAGCATGCAGCCTCCTGCTGGGCTTCAGTCATCAACACGCGAAGGACACAGTCCTCTGCTGTCCTCACCATGACTGACGTGCTCACGGACGCTGCGCAGGACCTGCAGACCCCACAGCTGCAGCTGTAGCTCAGTGGTCGTGCCTCATGGGGTGCTGTGCTGGGACACCATAGAACACAGGGAGGAAAGGACTTACGGGACCAGGGACATGAGCGATCATGAAGCTTAGGAGGTCAATTGTTAATTAAAATAAACTAACAAATAGACAAAAAAATAAAATGTTGACAAAACCTAACAGGCCTACATAAGTATATACCAAATATCACTGAGTAATAAAGTCTTAGAGACGTGGAGGATTCTACGTTACAGTTTCCCAGACAGTGCAGCCTGTGTCCCTGCACACGGACGCCTGCCACAAACTCACCCAGCATTCACTGTCACAGGATACGGAGCTCCCAGCAGTCACCCACCAGCAGCCGGTTCTTAGTTATTTGAATTTTATTTGTAATTCTCTAAAATGTGTCTAAATGTGTCTAAATTTTTCTACCATCCTGCACTCACTGTAGACAGTATCGTGCTCAAATTCCTCCCTCCTTCCTCCTTCCTTCCTTTTCTTCTTTCTTTTGTTCTTGTGTGAGCACATCTAAGTGCATTTTCAAGGTATTTTGGTAAACATAATGAGCCACAATTGTAAAATAAGAGTTTGCTGAAATGCCAACACCCCATCCTATGTCTGTGACAATGTGTGGTTCTGAACCCATCAAGTAAGTTACTTTATGCATTTATTGAATCATTCAGCAGTATTTTGGCCACCATTATGTGCGTGCCATCATGATGGGTCCCCAATGTAAGAAGTGAAGCCAGAACAGACTGGGATCCCGTCCTGGGGTTCATCCATGGCCCTCACGCTGGCCTTTTTGGGAAAGCCTGTGATCACCAGCACATCCCTTCTCACTGGCGATGATGCTGCAGTTAAGTCTTCCTCTTGGCACTTCCCGGGTCCCCCTTTTCAGCTCCTTCTACATTTTTATGTCTCCTGTGAGTCTCTCAGAAATACCATTTTTCCTTTTTGAGAAATGCCATGTTTTCATCCCTTATTCCAAAGGACATGGTCCTGTGCAGGAAAAATCACTGTTCCTTTATGGGCAGAAGGTCTAGGCTTGGGCAACTGCACGTGATTACTGCCTGTCTGTGGGAAAGCCCGGACTTCCTAAGGTGGTTCTTCTTCTAAATACTTGTGAAAACCTCTGTCCCTGAGAGCTCTGATAAAGACCCAATGGAACAATGCTTAGAGTATCACCCAATCAAGTTATAAGTTTCATCATTATTTACTCATGTTAACCTGAAATTCTAATCTCACCACCTTTTAACCTGTAAATCTTTCTGAATTATTTTCAATTCAAAATGTCACATTTTTCATGAAGTGACCTAAAATATCACCAACTAGGTATCATGTCTACCTGGTGGGAGTGTCAGGACACTTTGCTCCTCCCGTAAGAGACTAGACTGTGCACGTGCATTGGCTGACTTCCCCCGTGGGGCAGGGAGGCCCTGAGACGCTCCTGTCACTTCCCAGCGTCCTCGCAGTTCCTGCATAGCCCATGGCACAGCAGGCGTCACCAAATGCATCAGTAATTAAATAGAGGCATGGGCTTTGAAATGTGCAATTTTCTCCCGGCCTTCATGGTAAGGGCTTTCATATAGTCAGTACAAGAAAAAAGATCATTTGATGTGGGCAGTTTGAGACAATTTTTAAACTTAATAATTTTATTCATGCACAGTGTAGTTTTTAAAATAGCATGAATACATACAAGGATACTTCGAAAAGTTCATGGGAAAATGGAATTGAAACTTAACACAAGGGCCGGCCCGGTGGCGCACTGCTACAGTGCACCGCTTGGGAGCGCGGTGGCGCTCCCACCGGGGTTCAGATCCCATATACAGACTGGTTCCCGCTCACTGGCTGAGCGAGATGTGGGAGCAACACCGAGGGTTGCGATCCGGTTGCTGGTCCCGGTCCGGTACGGGTGCAACACTGAGGGTTGCGATCCGTTGCCGGACACGAAAAAAGACAAAAAAAAAAAAAAAAGAAACAACACAAATCTTCCCATGAACTTTTTGATTTGCCCTCTCGTGGATCATTAGTACAGTCCACTTTCATGATCTGGTGTTTTTTCCAATGGCATTCTAAAGATGTTGCTTGTTTTCCCACAATTTCTACATAAGAAGTTTTATTCAATTACTAAGCAACTTTTGAAATTAAGTCTTCATAATTCCTTGTTACATAGGATGAAAGGTGCTCTGTATACTTGGAAAATATATAGGAAAAACTAACCTAGAGATGGACACCGCACGTGGTGTCTTGAGAGTAGGTGGGGTGGTGCCTCATTTCCTGCATCGTCCCAGCGTCTCAACACTCGGACCAATTTTCAGTCTCCTCCGGTCTTGCTCCCCAGCATCTGGTCTGTGCGGGACACGCAACAGGTCCTCAGCAGACATTTGCAAGGTGAACATTGCCTTAACCACCTGAGCAACCATCACACTAGTAGGTCAGGTACTGGCCTGAGTTGAGGAGAGAAACTTTAGGAAGAAGTTGTGTTTTGTGTTGTTTGAATGGGTTTCCTTGACCGTGACTTCACTTTGGTTGGGAAGACGAGCCCCTGCCTCCCCCCTATTTATCTTGTCATCCCTACACACGTTTTCCTTCCTCCATTCTCTGCTTGTTTGGTTGGACGCTACTCTCATTTTTCTACTTTAGTGCTCACAAGCTTAAGGCAAAACTTCTAAAAAGCATGGCAACGATAAATCAGCGGTTGAAGCTCAGCTTTGCTTTGAAGAACAGCAAATGCTGCACATTCCACATGCTGTATTTGTAAGGAAATTGGAAAATTTCCAGGGCAATTAGAATCAGGATATGATTTAAAGGTCTTGACTCTCTCCAGAACCTCCAATTTCCAGTCCCTTTAAAATAGTTGAGTTGACCTCCAGCCAGTGTCCATATGACGATTCTAACCCTGCCAGGTTGGAAGATCTGCCCGGAGAACTCCCCATGGGGCTTGGCCGTGGAATCACATGGCTTTTCAAAACCAAAGTCCCAAAGCACAGTCTTTGCTGAAAGGTTCTGCGGGTGCGTGTTGGTATAGACAGGCAGCCAGGGGTGTGTGGAGAACTGAAGGCTGGGCTCATGCGCAGTGGTGGCACCTGCAGCCCAGCTCAGAGAGAGCAGCTGCAACAGCTTTCCTGGGAGACCAGGGCAGGGCAAGGAGCAGAGGGGATGGGGTGGGGAGTTGTTTCTTCTCTTCCCACTGACCCGGTGCAGGGACATATTACTTCTCTCACGCATGAGTTAAAATCTTTCTAAGTGGTCTTCCTATGACTCCTTCCTATTTTGCTCATACAAAGCAGATTTGTCTTTCCAGAGAAGGGTTTTGGTCACTGAATCCTAGAATCTCCCCATCAGAAGGCACCATGTCAACAACCGTCCTTTCAGTGCAGTTGGGTACTTGAATGAAGTGACTTCATGATCCAAGTTCAAAGTTTCTCAAAATAGGGCCCATGTCCACCTGCTTGAGGATCACCTGGGGCCTTGTTAAAATGCATACGCTCTGTCCCCACTGCCATCGCACTGACTTCCAGCTTGGTCGTCTGTATTCTTAACCAAATTCCCAGGAGAGCCCTACTCACCCCAGAGGTAGGGAGGCATGGACAAAGGTGATCCTGCTGTTGCAGAAAACTCTAATTATCAGACGATTCTTTCTTTCTGGGAACTAAGTCTGTCTTCCTGCAAATTCCCATCGTTAGGTCTAGTTCTGCACAGATTGTTGCCTTACAGTGAGAGTCTCTGCTTTTGAGGTATGGCAATCAGGGTGCAAGCCAAAGAGCACAGCTGAAGGAACTAAGTGGAAGTGAATATGCAGAGTGTGGGGGAAATTAAGGAACCACTGAGGGATGGCAAGACACTCAAGATCTAGAAGCAGCGGGAGCAGCCAGCACCCAGGTCAGAAAGGAGGGAAGGGAAACGGGGCCATTGCAGGAGCTGGTGGGAATCGATCCACGGGAGGCACAGCCCCTGCGCTGTCCTGGTGTGACTGGGTGGGGCAGGACAGTAAAAACACGCTCAACCTCTAGTCCTTCCCACCCTCTGATTTCTTGCTGAGGCTTCTGATCGGCTAAACCCAGTTCTCAGGGACAAAGGAGCCTGGTGGGGTCATGTCCAGGGGTACAAAGCAGAGCAAAATGGGGGAGAGAAAAGAGCTGGAGAGCAGAGGGGAGTCCCCAGCAAAACATCCTTTCCTCCAGGAAGCCTCCCTGATTGCCCCAGTACACCTGGTCCTCTGTGCTATGACGAATATTTTATTTTGTCTGTGCATCTCTTCTAACTTAAATATTTTGCTTTTCATTTAATTCTCATGTACATATCTTTTTCCTGTGCTACATGATTGTATAACTTTGAGGCCAGAACTCTTTTCTTATTACTGTGTACTCTTAGTATCTGATGCATATTGAGTTATTAATATTTATGGAATATGTGTGTAATGAATAAGCATGATTGAGTCATCTAGGTTACTCCAAGTTCAGGAGATAAGAGAGTAAATTTAGATTTCATAATAAGTCTCACGTGAAGATTGGAGTTAAATGAAATATCCTTTTATACTATGAAGAATAGATGCATGAGAATCCCCTTAATCATTTTTCCGGTTAACATAAAGTGATTTCTATGAGACTTTCCCATTGCTCTCTCTCTGCAACTACTAATGGACAAGGAATCATTAATTCTTCATTTACATCCATTCGTCCAAACAGTTATGTAGCAACTGCATACTGGGTGCTTTGAGGGAGGCAAACTACAAACATGGCAGGTGTTGCAAGGGGCTGTACGGACATCCCCAGAGGAGCACATGGAGGCAGATGTGGCTGTGGGGAAGTGGGGGTGTCAGGAGGATGATTTCAGAGTGAATGCATGAACTGTCACAAATGGCCACATGAATCCAACCTGAGGTGGCTCAGTGCCTCAAGGACCTGCTGTCTTTCCTGGTTGGCCCCTGAGAGTACTTTGGAGGAAATGTTCTGTCCCCCATTGATTGTCTTAAGAAATGTCAATGGAGACACAAGTTTCTGCTATGAGGCAGGACCTGGTGACCATGCCAGGAGGGGCAGGGTCTCCTGTCCTGTGACTTCCATCAGCTCTCCAGGAAAAGCTGTCACAACGAACATGTGCCTTAGGTAAATGCTTTACGCATGCTTTACACTCTCACCTTGATCAAGGTCCTGTAGTGCTGGCTTCCAAGTATGAAAGTGGCGAGGCTGCTGCCGACCAGGCCCCAGGAAAGGCCAAGGGAGAAATTACGGACATATCTTAACAGAGTCTGGTAAAATACAAATGCACAACTCTACTCCATTACCTAGTGGAATGCAATTTCTTTTTTTAGGGAAAAGAAATAATTTTCTGCTGTCTCGTTTAGTCTTAATTAGTGTTGAGGGGGCTCTTGTGTAAATAAAAGGAGAATATTTGGAATCTGCGAGTCTTGTGGGTTCAAAGACGATGACTTTAAAAATCTGAAGATTTGTATGAAACTTAGATAATCAGATATTGTACCGAGGTTGAGAGTTCCCTGGGGACAGATAATCTTTGTTGCTCCAGAAATGTTACAGGAAGAAGTCAACAAAAATTGGTTGAAGAGAGAGGGAACAAGAGAATGAACAATTCGTGAATAAATGGGTGGATTCTGTTAAAGCGCTGAACAGTTCTCAGGTGAAAAATCAACAACAGATCTGCAATGTAAGGCAGATGTATGGAAAACAGATAAAGCACAATCTTACTTGATGACCCAGGCATGGCAAAATGAAGTAAGTTCTTATTAGATTAGACTCATTAACACATCATATACATTGAAATGTACTGTCTATTCCTAAAAGTCAGAAAAAGTGAGAAAGAAAACTCAAAATAGCAACACCTTTCTAGCTATACATTATCACAAGCCCAGGGAGCTGTGCCTTGTGGGGTCCATGTTGTCTTGTGGTTCATATGATCCTGTGGTCCTATGGTCCATGTGGTCCTGTAATCCATGTAGTTCTGTGGTCCTGTGGTCCATCTTGTTCTGTGGTCTTGTGGCCCATGTGATTCTGTGATCCTATGACTAATGTGTCCCATGTGTTCATGTGGTCCTATAGCTCTGTGGTTTATGTGATCTGTGTGGTTCATGTAGTCCTGTGGTTCATGTGGTTTCATGGTCCTGTTATCCTGGAGTCATGTGGTTCTGTAATCCTGTGGTCTATGTGGTCCTGTGGTCCCTGTGATCCTGTGGTCTATGCAGTCCAAGCAGTCCTGTGGCCCATGTGACCCTGTGGTCCATCAGGTTCTGTGGTCCTGTGATCCATGTGGTTCTATGGTCCTATTATTATGGGGTGAAATGATTCTGTGGTCCCAGTGGTCCTGTGGCCCATTTGGTTCTGTAATTCTGTGGTCCATGAGATCCTGTGGTCCCGGGGCCCCCATCATCCATGTTATCTATGTGGTCCGTGTTATCCATGTGGTCCTGTGTTCCTGGAGTCCATGAGATCCTGTAGTCCATGTAGTCCTGTGGTACTATTGCTCATGTGATCTATGTGGTTCATATGATCCAGTGGTCCTGTGGTCAATGAGATGCTACAGTCCATGTAGTCTTGTGGTCCATGTGGTCCTGTGGTCCATGTGGTTCTGTGGTCCTGTGGTCCTGTGGACCTGTGGTCCCTGTATTCTTGTGTGCCTGTGGTCCATGAGATCCTGTAGTCCATGTAGTCCTGTGGTACTATTGCTCATGTGATCTATGTGGTTCATATGATCCAGTGGTCCTGTGGTCAATGAGATGCTATAGTCCATGTAGTCCTGTGGTCCATGTGGTTCTGTGGTCCTGTGGTCCTGTGGACCTGTGGTCTCTGTATTCTTGTGTGCCTGTGGTCCATGAGAGCCTGTAGTTCATGTAGTCCTGTGGTCTTATTGCCCATGTGGTCCATGTGATCTATGTGGTTCACATGATCCACTGGTTCTGTGGTCCATGAGATGCTATAGTCCATGTAGTCCTGTGGTCTCATGGCCCTTGTGGTCCATGTGACCCATGTGGTTCATATAGTCCTGTGGTCCATGTAGTTTTGTGGTCCTTTGGTCCTGTTGTCCCATAGTCCATGTGGTCCTGTGGTCCATCTAGTTTTGTGGTCCTGTGGCCCATGTGGTCCATGTAGTTTTGTGGTCCAGTGTTCCTGTGGTTCATGTGGTTCATGTAGTCCTGTGGTCCTGTTGTCCCATAGTCCATGTGGTCCTGTAATCCTGTGGTCCATGTGGTCCTGTGGTCCTGTAATCCAAGTGGTCCTGTGGTTTATGTGGTCCTGAGGTGATAGTTGCCTTGGGTCCATGTGGTCTATGTGTTTCATGTGCTCCTGTAGTCCAAGCGATTCTGTAACAGAGTTTAATATTATGGCAACAAAAGAGGCTGGGATTGAGGTCAGAGGCTACTGGTGCCTTCTTTCCATCTAAATCTGAAAAACTCAGCTCTGATGAGTGAGGCCATTGTGTTATCCCTGGACTGGAGGCCTTCTGTAGATGATGAGCTAAGGTTTCTGCTGTGGGTTGGATGCTTCTGAGAATGTTCTAGAAAAGCCCATAAGTTGTTTGCAAGAACAGAAGGGATTTTACACAAGAATCACTATGCTTCAAGTTTTTATTTGATTCACTTTGGCAGTCCCACCTTGCAGTCTGAGAAGTCCTTCAATGCAGATTTTCCTCATTCCCATGAAAAGAGATTATTTATTCTTAATTGCCCTTAACTCCAAGTTCTAGATGAAGCAGCATGGGTCCTTTTGTGAGTGTAATCATCCTTTATGCTCTTAAAAGCAATTTTTGAAGTTTATGAAATTGTTAAAAATCAATAGTAGTTCAATGTGGATAGCAAAAATGCATGTATCTGAGCCCCATCTGTCAGCCTAACAAGTGATGAGTCCAAATTTATAATTTAGTTTCTAAAGTCTAATAATCACCAAATGTTCAACCAGACCCCCTTGGCTAGTTGCCTTACAACAGAGACATGCAAATGAAATTCAACAGGAAAGATGAAGGGTTTTCACTTTGCCATAACAAAAATCAAATTTTCTCATCTTTCTTTATTCTCAAGAAAGAGCTCTCTATCATATTAACCAATTCACTTTTCCGAAAGATCCTGAACCTCCATTAAACACACAGGTGCATGTCTATATGCCAACGGACACAGGAACACACACATGTATGATGAGTATAAATAGACAAAATAATGCTAAAATATGTTATTCTCCTTGAAGATGCAGTAATATTAGTATTGTCTGAAGTAGTGATAGTTGGGGTATAAATTATTCTAGGCAACAGGTGAGATGCCTTTATTTCTTACCATTTAGTGTTTTTAAGTTTATAAACTTTATGTATTTTAGAGCAGTTTTATGTTTATAGAAAAATTGAGCAGAAAGTAAAGCGAGCTCCTGGTGTCCACATTTTGCCTTCCCCTATTATTTACATGCTGCATTAGTGACACATTTGTTACAGTTGATGAGTGAATAGTGGTATATTATTATTAACTAAACTTCATAGTTTATGTTATTCATCTTTATGTCATATGGTTCCATGAGTTTTGACAAGCGTGCAATGGCCTGTACCCACCATTATAGTACCAGGCAGAATAATTTCTCTGCCCTAAAAATTTCTTTCATTTATTCCTTCTCTAACACTCTTACTTCATGAAGATCTAAGATTCACATCTATCAAATTCTCTCTCTCTGAAGAACTTTCAACTTTTCTCACAGGGCAAATATTCTGGCCACAAATTTCATCAATTTTTGTTTGTCTGAGAAAGTCTTTATTTCTCCTTCATTTTTGAAGGATAATTTTGCTGGATACAGAATTCTAGGTTGATAGTTATTTATTTCTTCCAACACTTCAAATATCCTACCCCACTGTTTTCTTGCATGCATAATTTGTGAATGAAAGTCTAGTGTAATTTTTATCCTTGTTCTCCTCTAGGTGAGGTGGATTTTATTCCTCTGGATGCCTTTAAGACTTTCTCATTGTCTTTGGGTTTCTAAGATTTGAATATAATAAGCTTGTATATAGTTTTTTGGTATTTATCCTGCTTGATGTTTTCTGGGCTTCTTGGACCTGTGGTTTGATAACTGTCATTAAATCTGGAAATCCTTAGCTAACTATTACTTCTTCTAATATATATTTATATATTTTTCTTTTCCTTTCTTTTTTCTACTTCTGGTATCTATCACACAGATGCTACAGCTTTTGTAATTGTCCAACAGTTCTTGGACTTTCTGGTTTTTTCATTCTCTTTGCTCTTTGCCTTTCAGTTTAGGAAGTTTCTGTTGACACATCGGTAAGTTCTCTTGTTCTTTCTTTGGCTATGTCCAGTCTACTAATGAGTCCATCAAAGCATTCTTCAATTCTGCTACAATGTTTTTGATTTCTAGCATTTCTTTTTGATTCTTCCTTAGAGTTTCCATTTCTCTGCTTACGTTACCATCTGTTCTTGCATGTTGTCCACTTTTTCCATAGAGCCCTAACATATTGATCATAGGTTCTTTAAATCCCTGTGTGATAATTCCAAGATTTCTGTCAATCTGAATCTGGTTTGATGCTTGCTCTGTCTCTTGAGACTGTGTTTTTTCTTGTAGCGTGCCTTGCAATTTTCTGTTGGAAGCCAGTCATGATGTACTGGATTAAAACAGTGGAGTTGGACAGGTCTTTAGTGTGAGCTTACATATGTGTCTGACCAGGAGTTGGACAGTGTTCACTGTTCGTTGTGGCCATAGGTGTCAGGGCTAAAGTTTCCCCTAGTGTCCTTGACGGTGACCTTGGCAGGTGCTTCTTGCTGCCCCCCACTCCACCCCCAGTGATACAGGAAGGCTGTGGAGTTGGTATTTTCCTTCCCCCAGTGGATTAGGCTCTGCTACAGCCCCAGTTGGTCAGACTCTGGCAAGAGATTTTCCCTTGTGGTCCATTCTCCTAAGAAGAAAACAGTGTTCTGTCCCCTGTCCCACCCACCCCCTTCTGGAAGCACAAGGGGATGGATTCTCTCTGATCTTCACCCTAAGAAACTGGTGGGGCTCCTGGAGGTAAAACTCATGGGAGTTATGCCCCCTACCCCATGGCTGGACCAAAAGGGCTTTCTACCTCTCATTCTTTCTACCCAGTCCCAGCAATTAGATTACGTGTTCCTGCCAGCGCTGGCTCCAGCTGTGGTTCCTTGTATCTGCCTGTCTGTCTCTCCAGTTTTCAGGACAGCAGTTAGCCCTGAGCCTCAATTCTCTGATGGATCTAAAAAATATTGTTATTTTCAGTTAGTTCATCTCTATACACATTAGACGAGAAACTAAGAAAATGTTATTTTTTTTATTTTCCTCTATAGCCTGCATTTCAAGATGTACTTTAAAAAGTATTCACTATTATTATTCCACCCAATTCCCAAATTTTGAAAAGTATTTTAAATTGTTTCATCCATCATTGGCTTTTTGCTTGTTAATAATTTATTTGTGTTTATGTTACAATGTTCTATACATTTGCATTATCTTACAGATCTTAACCATTTTCAGGTATATTTACTAAGTTTTATGTTTTTCCCACTAAGCATTTGTCAATCTTAATATCACCAAACTAAATACATAGTTCTAATTTCTGAGTCTGAAAATAGTAAATAATGTGGGAGCCTAGCTGGACTCAATCTCCTCTGACAGTTTCTCCCACGTCTTTACAAGCCAGATCATCCCTTTCAAACACAGTTCACAGCCCTCTTGGGGATGGTCACAAAGAAACACAAAAACGAGCACCTTCTATGAAAATAATGACATTAATTTTTGTTTTGTAAAAACTAGATTTCTTTTTTAGAAAGTGCTTAAATATATAAGATGGTTCAATAACAAAGGAGAATGTATTAATTCAATGAAAATTTAATAAGTACGTACCACGAGCCAGGAACCTGCAGAGGTTCTGAATGCACAGAGGCGCACCTATTCATGGCCTTTGAGGAGCTCGCTGGAGCAGGATGGGGCACATTCTCCAATGTCTCTGATTTTCCAGCATAGAGAACAGCCTTGTCAACCATGTCCACTCTGGGAGGAAAAGACCCTCCATGGTGGTAACAAAAGTCTAATTCTGGGCTGTCATTAGAAAGATGATAAACCAGAACAGCTGGGTCCCGCAGCTGGAAGAACCCTGAGGGGTCATCTGGTCTACCACCATCCTTCCCCCCTCCACCATAAAACAAGGAAACCGGCTGGGAAAAGCCGACCAGGGAGACAGGGTGAGGGATGGGTCCTGCTGTTGCTTTTCAGCCCTCTGCCTCCCAGAAGTGCACGGGATACAGATGGCCCCAGGCATCCCCAGCACCCTGAGTCTGCCACCACCCTCTCTGCTGTGGCAGCTGATCTCTCCTCGTGCTGCTAGAGAAGGACAAGCCAAGCGGTGGGTCACAGGCATAGATGACGGGGGTGAGACACTCTTCACACTGTTTTTCATGAGCTTAAGTACTACATGCTTTGGCAAGTTTCAGCCTCACAACAAGTGAAGGGCTGAGCGCAGCAGAGCAGTCGTTGGCAAATTTGAAGACACAATTCACTTTCAGTTTGAGTTAAAAGTATCAGTTTACATGTCAATTGGCACAACTGAGTCTGCAAGAAAAAGGTGCTTTTATTCTGACTTGTATTTTCTTGAAAGAACGTTTTCTTATTAGGTAAATGAATCTGACTCTTGGGATAAGCAGATTATTTAGGACCGACTGACATGAGCCCAGATCTCCCTAATCTTCCAGTACTCCGTTTGCCTTATTCCAAACTTGGCTTTATACAACGTCAATATTCTTTTCTTTATATATGAAGTATTAATAGATTCCAGAAGACTTTCAATAAATTGAAAAGATTAAAACCAAAGTGGTAATTTAGTTTTCAGGCTTTAAATGTCTGTTTTAAACTCTGCACTCTAGCATTTGGTTTGTATAATGAGTATAGTGAAATTTCTAGTTATGATAGGAAATTTCTCCAAAATGTAAGACACAACTGCTGCACACAGAGTTTTTATAAATTTCCCTTTGCTATTTTTCTTTCAAGCTGTTTCCACAGTGACATCATAGTTACTAAGAGAGACGATCAGGCCGAGTGTAGTTCCCATGAATGAAGCGTAGACAGGGACATCTGCTGTGTCTAACTTTGGCATGTGCTGGTCCTTGAAGCTGGGTTCTCAATCAACGCATTCTAAATAGGGGCCTAACGAACCGGGACTTCCTGCGTCAAACCATTTTGTTTAAAGTTGTTTTGCCGCTGCTCCGCCTTCTCAATCAAGTCAATACTATGGGTATTTTGGGTTATGTGAGCATGTGGCTGTGAATAGATGCAAAGTATTCCAGTTTTCAAAGATGTTTCTTTGTGAGTATCTACGTGATGGTCACCAGGCACATTTGAAAGGAGTAACTTGCCTTGTAGACGCACAAGATTTGCTTGGAATAGAACACGTCCACCCAGCCTTATGAAAAATTTCATCCAAGTACGGCAACGCCCCATTGATCTGGCATTTTTCTGTGAATCAGGTGTTTCTGAGGAGTACAATTTTTGAATAATTATAATACTCTTTAAGTACAAGCAACTTCTTGCATTTAGCATTTCTTTAATAGAAAACTACCTGTTTTCTTGCTTTAGGAAAAATAATTTTGATAAAAATTGAAATGTTCCTGAGTAACTCTAGTACGATTTTAATCACTGAGCATAACCTTGGAGTTGTCCCCACAGAAGGACCATGGGCCAAGCCTGCTGTTCTGCCCCACTGGGATTTCTGCTGTCCCTTCTCTGTTCTTAGAGCGTGGTGGCAGCTGTTGGCTTCATTTCTTACACAAAGCATCTCCCCTTCTTCTACCCCTCCCACCACTATTTAGGAAAATTGAGAGGAAATAAAACCTGTTGAATGGTAATCCCAACCTTACATAAAAGGCTGAGTAAAGATGGTGTCTATATTTCTTTAACCGGCTTTGAAACTAACACCGTGTTCCAAAAAACTGGCATGGCCTAGATGGAGACTACCAAAGAACTGAAACAGTTTTTCATACAAAAATACGCTTGAAAGAAAGATCCCAGACAGAGCATCTCACGATTGCCCACTGGCCGGCCCACGTACACAAGGCACAGAATGAAGGACTGAACACAACCGGACAAGGTCTGGGTTCCACGGCGTCACGGCAAGGGGAGTCACGGGTCTCTCCTGATCCCCCTCACTGGTTTAGATACAGTCTATTTTTCTTTTTCTTTAACAGTTTTGCTATATTCTATGCATATATAAATAAAATAAAATCTCCGTCTGTTAGTTAACATTTAAAAATACATGGAAATAGGTGGGTAGAGTTTCACTAAATTAGGATTGTGAATTTTGGGTGTTATGACTAAAAACGCAGTCCATGTCTAAGTTGCAGCCTCACTCTGAAGAGCCCTTCATGGCTTCTCAAAGGCCCTACAAGTCACCCTCCATGGAGCCTGGGGCAGAGGCACATGCGGTCCCTACCCTCTCTGGAAGACCTGCCATTTCCGATGAGATATGGACACAGAAAATAAGCAGTTTATGATATTATCCCCAAATTGAAAGTCAGAGCACAGACATTCCAAATGGTAGGCATCGATTTAGAGCTAAGCCGCCTCACACCAGAAAACAGTGTGCCAACATCCTAGAGTCACGCCGACAGAACACAGTCCAGAGTCCTTAGCCCTGTGGTCCTAAACTCTGACTCGACCAACATTTCCAGGACGTGTCTGAGCCCCACTACCATTTCTAGGGTTTGTTTCTTCACGGTTTTACACGCATCCCACCCAGTTACTCACATTTAAGTCCCTGGCCTTTTCTGAATTCATCCATTCTTTCCTGACTCTCAGGTATCTTTGCTTTCATGGCCTATTGCAAATGCCATTATTTCATGAAGCTCCACTTCTTGTCCCCTTGACCCCACCAAAGTGATGTCTTTCTCGTGTGAATGCTGTCCATTTTTATTGCCACCTGTCTTTTCTACCTTGTCATGTAGCTGTTTACCAACTGACCTTCTTTTTATTACAACACAAGCTCATAGAATTCAGCGGTCATTCAGAAGGTCTGATGGGTCATCATATCTACATATACACAATTGATAGTTTAAAGTGCATAAGTGCATTTGAAATTGGAGGTTCTTTCTTCATGAGTCTAGCTAGTGAACTAGAGGGCTGCCTCTGGACACGGCTGTAACCTAAGTCAACAATTCCTACCCAAATAAAAATTGATTATACAATATGTCTAAAATTATTTTTTAATGTTAAATGTTAACAATACTTAATAGTATATTTTCATGAAAATACCTAATGAGCTCTAGATTCTCTTCTGTCAGGCGGAAGCTCTTATCCTAAAGATTATTCTACTTTCTGAAGATCTGGGTACTGCTCTCTGGCCTGAACCTAAGCCAGGGAAGCGTGGTTGATCTCCAGGTTCTGCAAAAAGGCTATGAGGCACGTGGCAAGCATGCTGTGATTGTGGAGGTGGAGACCGAACCACAGAATAGCCCTGCCTTTTTTACCTGGTGTTTGAAATGATGAAATTCTACATTTCTGTGCAAAACATAAGTCCTTTCTATATTTGAATGTGGTTTTGCAGAATATAAAAATGTGATTATTAATTACTTGGGTATGAATTTTCTCTGTACATCTCAAGGATTTAGCACAGTGCCCTTCACGGGGAATGGGCATTCAATATTTACTAAATGTAATTTTTAATTTAGTTAAACGTATTAAACTAAACAGGTGGATTAAGGAGAACAAGGATGAAGGGTGGATTTGGGGGAGAAACTGGGTTCTTTGGGTGTGGAGCTGGTAACTGCAGGAACAGCACAGCTGCATCAACCTGCCAGACTTCCAGACACACACTCTTCATCTGGCTTGAAGCTCCTCGGTGCAGTGGACATGGAGTCAGAGCCTCTGTCTGTACTTCTGAAAGCCGGATCCCTGATGGGGATTGGATTTTCTCCCTCCTGCTCCTGCTTGGAGACACAGAGGGCCTGGGCTTAACTGTTACTGATGGGATTACTGAGGATTTTTAGCAGAGGAAACACAATCGTTTTTCACTTAAGGAAAGTAGTTCTGGCACCTGTGTGGAGGGCAGGCATTCTGTCTGTCTGATCCACTACTGCACCCCTGGTGCCTAGAATGGCTCCTGGAAAATTGTGGGCAATTATGCTTTGGATGATACGAAACCGATGACAAAAGAAGCTGCCAGCAAGACAAGCTCTGGATGGTGCCTGACTCCAGACCTGCAGAAATGGGCAGGGCCTGCAGGACCGAGGCTTGTCCAGATATCACGGGAAGCACCTTTCGTCAGTGTTAGCTGCTGTGTGCCAGGTGCTGACATACAGTAGGCGGTCCATAAATACCTGTGGAATAACTTCTAATGCTCTGTGGATAATTCCCATAGGTCGATTGACTTTGTGGTCCTTTTTCCTTGTCTTCCAAGATGAGATCAATACAGACCCAATTAGCTATCCTGGACACCCCTCTTCCAGGAGCTGTGCCTGTTTACCTGATGGTGGGTGAACTTGACCTTTCTGACCCCCAAGGCCGATCCACTTGGGGTCGTGGTCGTATGAGCAGCCGAGAGATTGTGCCTCTTAGATTCAGCAGGTTCTCTCAAGTGACCGTGATCACTGAGACTTCCCCTAGATCCCTAAGAAAGGGAACCTATTTGGTTGTCTGTTCCTTAGGGTTTAACTTAATGTTCTAGAAAGCCCCGGATTGCAGAAGAGTAACCTCCCGTGTGTACGTTTCTGTCGGGTTCTGCTTCTCCGGGTGGACAGAGACGATGATCTGCACCAGCAAGACTGGAACGTCTGCTTCCATCTCTCATTCAATCACCGAGCCGGATGCACAGGCTTGCCCCGTTAGCTAACTTCCAGTGGGATTTGGCCGTTTTAGGCTTTTTAATTTGTAATTTTTATTTATTCTATAGTTTTCTCTGGGAATTTCAATGTTCCGATATAATGGGACCCTGTAAGGGCAATCAGTAAATGCTTGTGTTGTTTTACTGAAGGATATTCTATGAGAAACAGCCACAGAAAGACCCAGGACTCAGTGAAATTCTTTTTAAGTGTTTTTTTCAGATAGGTCGACTTGACCAGACATGTGGCTTTTGGGGAAGCAATTAGTGGACTGGGGTGCGAGTGGAGGAAGATCCAGAGGGGGAGTCCTGACAGCGTGGAATTGTGGAAGGCACAGAGGAGCCTGGAGCGTGGGCTCAGCTGGGAGGACTTGTCCTTGTACTGACAAGGGTGGGCCTCCCTCTGCGGGTGACACCGACTTGGACACAGTCTCAGGACCTGGAGGGAAATCTTAGGTGCAGGTGGACTGGGGAGACACAGTAAGAGAGGGGGACTCCGAATGGCGTTTTGAGGACAGTGGTGAATGTCAGGAGAGAGTTGCCTGAGGAGAACAGAGATGACAGTCACAGCCAACGCTGTCGAGCATGTTCTCTGTGTTGGGCACAGAAACTTCACTAATGTCGTCAGTATTCCAGTGAGGCAGGTGCTGTTATTATTATTATTTCACAGATGAGGAAACTGAGACATGTTACAGGTAAAAGAAAAGCCAACAATGACACCCTCGTCATCTGTGTGGGCCAAGGCTGCCACCTCGGCGTCCACCCCTAGCCCACAGTCGTAACCTGTGCCCTTGACCTCTTGTCACTGTCAGAAGACACGCAGAGTGAGGTGTTGCACGAAGAGGGACAGAAGCCATAAGGAAGGACGAGGGACAAGTGTGTACACGCACAGGCGGGGCAGGTGGAGTGCAGCTGCAGAAGCGAATGCGAGGACGTTTCCTCCAGAAACCGGGCTTCTACAGCTGCTGCTTTCGGAGACAGCAGAGTTAAATTGTCCTCAAGTATTTTTCACGAGGACAGCAGGAGATCTGCAGGAAGGAAGGGGTCTGCTTCCCGTGGACTGGACGCGGGTGGCTGGCGGGTCAGTCGACGATCACCAGCAAGGCGATGGCTTGTACAGGCCTTCGGTATGACCCCTCAAAGATGGCTCATGTTTGACTGCTGTCATCAGGAGATAGAAACGAGGAACTGGGAGATGTGGCATCAGGTCCCGGCCCAGGAAGAGGGAGCTCCGGGGATTCTGTGCCCGGCATGTGCTGGCAAGTGGTCCTCCTGGTGTGTAGACAAGGCTGAGCCAGAGGTGCAGGGTGGCTGGGAGGGGATGGGGTGAGGGGCAGTGATGAGGTCTCAGGGACAGAGTGGCCAGGCTGTGGGGGGGGACCCGTGTCCGTGTGAGGAGTGCTGCATGCGGCGGGCACTTGGCTGACGTGTCGTGCGCGGGTGGGTATCTCAGGCCAGGAGACGGCTGAGGGGACGGGAACGATGCCCAGGGTCTGGAGGACAGTAGGCAGCCTCCATGGCCGGCAGGGGCCTGCGCCCGGGAGGGGCCGAGGCTCCCTGTGGCAGAAGCCACTTCTGGAAGTGCTGGCTGTATCCTGGACTTTAGGGTCGGGCCTCAGTGGCCTCCCAGTGGCCTTGTCGGCCGGGAGGCTGTGGCCTGGGGACGTCTGAGGGTGCAGGGAAAGTCTCTCGTGGACACTTGCCACAGCGCCTTCCGGGTGTGACAGGGCCTGCGGCAGAAGTGGAGGGGGTTATTTATTTATTTTGAAGACAGTTTATTATACATGTATGTGGGTACAGGGTTGATTGTCATTAGTTGGGTACAATGTGTGACGGTCCTCGGTTCCTGCCGGAGGCCACATCCAATGGAAGGGCTGGGACACAGAGTGAAAGTCCTTGTCATTTGGTCCCGTCATCTCCTCACCACAGCACCCCGCTTTCTCCAGAGGAGTCAAGTGGAAGCGGCAGTGCTCGCGGCCACGAACACCCTCCCCGACACCAGTTTTCTTCAGTGACTTCTCGTAGCTCCGCCACGGATTCATTCAGTGAAACGCACGTGGGCTGGCGAGGCTTTCCTCTGACAGATCGCACAGCGGTGCTGGCCGCGGTGAGAGAGGTCGTGGGGTGGGCAGAGGCTCTCCCTTCATCTCCTTTGGTCAGGACGCCTCAGGCAATGATGCGGCTCCGCATTCCTGCATGAACTGGACCAGAGCAAATGCTGGAAAGGACTGGTTTACTCATGAACTTGCAAATGCGCCAGACGTCAGAGCCTGTGAACGGCTGCAGGCTAATGTCAACACACCCCGAGTGGGAATCCTGCAAAAACAAACACACTTCTGCTCCCTGCGTTCGGGGGGAAAAACAAGCCAGTGGGGAAGGGGCTCCCTTCCTCTCACATGCTCCCAGGAGTCATGCTGCAAATGACACACACACACACACACACAAGTGTGCACGCACATGCACGCACACACAAGCATGCACGTACACACAAAAAGAAGCAAACACACAGAGGACATTGCTGAGAAATTAAAAGGAGCTGATTGTCTTTGGTGCACATAATTGGGAGGAAATGATTAATTTGTTTTAATTAGCTAAGGAAGCTAACTTTGAATAGTTCTACAGATTTCTATTCCTGAAAGGGGATGGCAAGTCACATGATTCTTATTTTAAGCAGGCATTTCTTAGTATATATCATGTTACAGTAGGCTTTCAGAAGCTTATTCTTTACACGTGAAACAGAGGTCACCAGCTGTGGCCCATGGATTTACCGGGACTCCATGTATTTATCCATTGTTCACGCTGCTTTTGTGCCACAATAACAGAATTGGGTAGGTGTGATGGAGACAGGAAATGCACAAAATCTAAAATAGTTACTACCTGGGCATTTACAGAAAATTCTGCTGACCCCTGACTTACAGGACACGTCTGCTATATAAAATGTTGTGAACTGGGCATCTGATGAATTCCTCCTTCTATGTACAGAAACACTGGATAAGATGTAACTCATGGAAACTTAATACATAATCTGATCGTTGGTCATGTATTGAAAGACCGATCCAATACAGTAGCTGGCCACGTCCTGGGGGAAACTGAAAACAGATTCCAGAGCTCAGGCGAATCCTGTTCTCCTGACGGGAAGATGTGACCCAGCATTGGTGAGAATTATCCAGTAAGGAAATGGTGAAAAGGTTCACTGTCATCATGTGGAAAACAACCAGTTACTGTGAGAAACTGTGACACTAGGGGACTTTTGGCCCAGACTTTTACAGGGAACTGACCCAGGGCAAGACAGGTGACTGTGAAGCACCACTCATGGCACAGGCCCTGCACTGTCCCAAGAGGGGGACATGTGAACTTTAGGAAAGTGGGCGTGTGCATAACCTGTGACCCAGCAACTCCACCCCTGAAGAACTGTCAGCCCACCCACAGGACACTTGGCCACGGACCTTCACTGTAGCCTGGTTTATGAAAGCAAAAAATTGGGGCAATCTAAACGTCCATCAACAAGAAAATACAGATGGAAATGTCAAGACATGGACAATGGAATATTATACAAGAGTTTGAAAGGAATGGTCTGCATTTGTGGTGGCCACTTGCATAATTTCAACATTGCAAATTGGGGTGTCCACAACAAGTTGAAAATATATATATATATTATGTATGTGTGTGCGTGCATATATATGCAAAGTGCAAAAAGCACTTTATAAAATGGATACTCACCAACTTCAAAATACAGTGATTATCTCTGGGGAATGAATGTTAGCAATGTAATTGGTGGAGTTTATGTGAATATTACATAGTTTTATTTTCTTAAAAAAGAAAATCATAAAATGTTAATTTTTTCATATTCATTTCTGTTTTTTCTAAGTAGCTAGTACACAAATATAAAATTATTCTTTGTACTTTTCAGAGTGGTAAAAATATTTTGTAAATAAGAGAAAATGTGTATTTAAATTGATTGCATTCTAGATATGTATGAATTTGCTTTCTTGTCATGATTCTATAATTTTTAAATTGATTTATTTTATTTTATTTTGTATTCTGCAAGTCCTTAACTCTTATTGGTAACAGGCCATTTCTATGTCTCTTGGAAGATCTTATTTGTACTAACAAATGTGTTGCAAACACACAAAACACCATCATTGTAAGAACAGAGGCACACTGAGATCATAGGCAGGTGTGTAAGGGCAGGTAAAATGTGGCACGTTTCTTTTTCATAGTGAAGTGCATGGCAGCTGACTTATTACAGTTGCTCAGTGTGTGTGTGTGTGTGTGTGTGTGTGTGCATGTGGTGTGTGTGAGAGTGTCTGGTGTGTGGGTGTGTGAGTGTGTGTATAGTGTGTGTGTGGTATATGTGTGTGATGTGTGTGGTGTGCGTGGACAGCGTGTGCGGGGTGTGTGCGGTGTGGTGTGCATGTGTAGTGGAGTGGAAGGAAAGCGTGTTTCATGACACACTCGGACACACGACATGGCAAACGACTCAGCCGGCACACTGGACAGTCTTGGGGCTGTTGCCCAGAGCTTCCCCTAAGGAGTCTCAGACCACCTGTGTGCCAGGTCCAGGGTGGGGACAGCGCCCTCCCTGCAACACCCACGGTGCGGGAGGGTGTGACCGGGCTGCGATTAGACCTTTGCAAAGTGAGTGGGAACCATAGAACCCAGCAGATAGAAAAGGGCCGCACTTCACAAGCTTGGTTCTGAGAGAACACAGGGCGTGCACCTGCACTTCACAGAGATCCCCAAGTGAAACCAGGGTACAGAAGGCATCAAGCAATGGGTCTCCCTCAGTTCCTCTAATTCCTCGAAAGCATTTGTTTTGTGTGGTCTTAGGATTTTCATACAAATACCATGACTAAAATGAGATAAAAACAATCATAAAACAGTTGAAAGACTGCGGCAGCATCATAGACTCTATGTCTATCTTCTGTTTTACAGAAATAGTCTAAAATACCAAAAAAAAAAAAGAAGTTGTGGGGTTTGCAGGATGTGCTTCGTGGCTAAGAACACAAAAATGAAAACTCAGTTATTACTTGCATTCTCCTGTTTTCTTTTTGTTCTCACTTAACAGAAGAACTCATTGGAGCACTATTTAATTTGAAACATGATTGGACATTAAACATCACCTTAACCCTGAAGAGCACACGGCAGCTGTTTTGTAGAATGTGTATGTTATTCCTGGCCTATCACCTGTGTCTCAGCTTTTGAGAAAGAAAACAAACTCATAACAATGTCAGTATCTATGCTGCAGGTATTAATATAGCTCTTTCTAAAGGTGTGAATTAATACTGTGTATTAACGGTAAATAAATATGTATGTATGTGTGTATAGTTTTAAATGCATAAGCATGTGTACATAGATAGCTGCAGCTACATGAAATTAAAGCTTTTCATTTTCTACTCCTTTCAGGTGTGCAACGGTGGCTTTATCTTGCCTTAACCTGGTATTCTTGGACTTCCTTTCAGTTACTGCCATTCTAAACTTTACTAAATAAAATTTATTTTAAAGTTTTTCATCCTACATTCTAAGAATCTGATTCTAATAGTGATCTGTTTGTTTCTTTTATTGTTCCTTATAAAATAATTTCTACAATCCTACATAAGTAATTACATGTATATATCTGTTTAAAAATTGATAAAATACTTTAAAATATTTAGTTGTCTCATTTTTACTCTGGCATCAACAAACTAATAAGTAAGTGACTCAATTTTTATAGTAGATAGAGACACAGAAACTGATTTTTAGAATAAACTAAGGATACTATTAAGGCAGAGTTCTTTGAATCCTTTTTTCAGAACTAGTGGCCTTAGCAAGTTTTGCCATGTTTTCTTATTCATGCTTCTGCTTTAAAAAATAATGTTATTTTCAAAGAGCAAATGTATATACCAAACTTAAAAGAACAGAGAAAAAATAAAACCCAACAGCAATTGCACAATCACGAGAAAATTACTGGTTATATTTTGTTTTCTTCAACACACACACACACACACACACACACACACTTTTTGGAAAAATGTAACAATACTATACACCCTGTTCTGTAACCTTTTTGATAACAATATGCTGTGAATAATATTCAATGACGTTAAATATTTCTCTACACCATCATTTGTAGCGGCTACATAGATTGCAGCATGTGAACCACCAGCTTATTTAATAAGCTGTTTCCAATTCTGGTCAATAAACACAATATTTCAAAACACAATTATAGATAAGTCTTTGTATAATTTATTATTTTATCACAATAAATTTCTGGAAGTTAAATGGCTAGGATGAATTATAAGAACATTTTTGACATTTGTAATATATACTGAAACTTTCAGCCAAAGTACTTAGGAGTGCCTAAGACCAACAGTCTTAGGCCAACACTAATTAATACATTTTTTTTTTGTCTTTTTTTTTTTCCGTGTCCGGCAACGGATCGCAACCCTCAGTGTCGCGCCCGTACCGGACCGGGACCGGCAACGGGATCGCAAACCTCGGTGTTGCCCCCGCGCCTCATTCAGCCAGTGAGCGGGAACCGGTCTGTATGTGGGATCCGAACCCTCGGCGGGAGCGCCGCCGCGCTTCCCAAGCGGCGCACTAGCGCAGTGCGCCACCGGGCCGGCCCCATAATTAATACATTTTTAATGAGTTTACAAATAGGTAATGGACTAGATAGCTTTAACCTGATACCTGAGATTACTTATAACATTAAACATAACATTAAACAATTTTTTCACATTTATTGGTTATTTGTACTTTTTCTCTGACGGGGTCTCTTTATATCTTTGATATTTTTTAAGATTAATATAAATTAAAAATATTTTGATTTAAAAAGGAATATATTGTGTTATTAAAATATTTAACAGACTTTACAGCTGAGAATAATGGTGGCTTCTTAGATCTGTATCTCCCCAAATAATCTCAAAGAATACAAAATAATAAGATAAATGTAAAAAGAAAAAGGAAACATTCTATCAACATACTGGATGACAGAAGCTCCTTAAATTAAAAATTACCTGAAAGTATAAAAAGAAAATAAATAAACCCAGGAAGAAATCTTTCATGCTCCTTCCAAGGTCTTTGCTATGAGCAAAGTCACTTGAAAAAATAAAGAGCAGAGAAGAAAGAAGGGAGGGGCTAGTGTCAGACTAAAGATTCACACAAAATCACCATCACAAAGAAAAATCACTCCAAATGGAAAGGTAACCTGGTGTTTAAAAGAAGTGCTACAGAGAAGGAACCTTAAGGTGAACATCATTTGAGGTGTGGTCTTCAAAATGCATTGCTTCTGGGGGAGAAGAAATAAGAAGCATCAGAGGAACACCCCTTAGACATTGATAAAGTGAGGCAAGAATCTCAGAGGAAAGTCAAAGTACCCACATGATGAAAGCAAATTTAAAAATCAGGGGACTCATGAGGCCCCCTCCACCACCACCACCAGCACCTGCACCAGCACCAGCACCCACAGACATCCCTTAGAGAAACGCCACTTCACTACATGGACAGAAGAGGGTGCTGCTGAACTAGGAATTCTGTACTCCACCCTAAACCCATAACACCAATAGAAGGAAATATACTAATTTTAATAAAGCTACTACATTAATATTGGAAAGCAAACACCAATAACCTTTTCTTCTTTATTCCCCCCAAAAGTAACATGTATCAGAAGAAAATGTTATCCTAACATTTCAAATTAATTAATTATTCTAAAACAATTTTTTTGTGATATATAAAAAACTCCAGTAATTAAAATAAGAAACTGTAATAAAAACTGTAATTAAAATAAAAAAAAGAAAAACACAATAAGAATAAGGTGATTCTTGAGTTCATTGAACTCATGAAAGAAATGGAAGAAAACATATCTCAGAAATAAAGAGAAAATTAAAGGGTATGCATGGAAAATAGACTAACCTGAATTTTTAACAAAGTATATTGAATAAAAGTAGGGAAACAGTCAATATGATAAAAATGAGGTAATAAAGAAGTAAAAATGGTCATAAAGCAAACGATTGAAACAACATACATATAATTGGACTCCATGAAGGCAAAAAACAAAACTATGCAATAGAACAAATATTTAACATTATAATCTAAGAAAATTTTCCAAAACCAAAAGAAGTTATTTGTCTAAATACGGTATTTAAAGGTCCACTAGATTAGTAGAAAAATTGACTCAAAATATTAACAACAAGATATATCCCAGTAAAACTGTTAGATTTTAAAGAAAAAAAAAATCCTCAAAGCCTCCAGACCAAAAGATAAAATAATTTAAAAGGCAAAAGAATTAGCAAGGCAATAATGGAGCACAATTAAAAACAAACAAACAAACACTTAAGGAGAGTAAGTGTAAAGTAAGAAAATTATATTGTCAGAGTCAAGCTTCTCCTCAAGTTTTAAGCATACAAGACTTAGGGAGTTCTGTACACATGATTTCCTATTGAAGGACATACTAGATCATGAGCTTCATTCACCAACAGATACCCATGGAAGTTTTAATTACAGGACTAAGGATACTTTTACATATATTTACTTATAGATACAAGATTACAACAAAGCAAGGGGGTGAAGATAGAAAAATAAGTCAATATGCAAGTATTCAATTTCTTAAAAAAAACCAAAAACCTGGATGCACTTAAAGCAGTGATCACACACAAAAAAGCCCTAGTTCTTAATGCTTCTTTCAGTACAAGTCAAATAATAAAATAAATAAGTTAAATTCTTAATTTGGAAATTTAAAAAAAAATCACAGAATACAAGAGAAAGCTAAAGTAAAAAATAGTATGAATTAAAGAAGAAATTAATAAAGTTGAAATGAGAAAAGTAGTAGCCTTCATTAATAAATGATAATCCTTTGCTTTTCAATATACAAAATTTACAAGTCACTAGCTACCTCAGAAAAACTACTGGTGGTGATGGTAGTGGTGGTAATGGATCAGTAGTACCAGCTGTTAAAACGTGCCATGCAACCTTTATAATTTAAATAGTGTGGTGCTGGTACATAAATGGAAAAAAAAAAAAAAAGAACGAAAGAAAGAAAGAAAAGAAAAATGGAATGGAATAAGTTTCCTGAGTTAGACCCTAAAATATGCATATTTAGTATATGATAAAGATCATGTCACATATCACCGAAACAAGGATTAACTTCTTAACAAATAGTATTGAGAAAGAAAGATAAACCCGGATCTTTATCTCAATCCATACACAGGTATAAACTACATGTGAATCAGGAAACTAAATGCAGTAAAGCAAAACCATACATGTACTAGAGGGAAACACGGGCAAATTCCCCTTTAACATGGTGAAAGTGAAGATTTTCTACCTACAATTAAAAATCAACATGCAACAACAGATTGATAAATTTAATTAATTAAACTATTTTAAAATTTTTATGGAAAACACTATAAACACATTAGTGAATAAGTATTAAGTATTTTTGACATTCTCAGGAATTTCATTATTTGACCTGAATCAGTGTGAAAACCCCTAGTCTATCTTTAGAAAATGTTTTGAAAATAATCAGTGGAAATCGTTTACAATCGCAACTATCTAAGGAGGTGATAGTAGCGTAACAGACACAAAGGTGTTCAAAACTCTTAATAGGAAGATCTGGGGAAGAAGGTCTACATTGGGCTTTGAAAGGCATTCACACATTCCTAGGTATATAGAGGCCATGTGAATGTGCTCAGCTGTGTGCAGCTCAGGAAAGACCTAGCAAAGCCCTTCCTCCGACCCTTGGCTGCCCTTGAGGCCCTGCACCAGGAACAAGTAAAGGTTAAGGCTTGGTGGTGCACAGTCAGGGTGTTGAAGGCAGCCCCATCCACAGAGAAAGCCCCTTGGCCAAGGGTGGGAGATGTATTGGCTAAAGAACTTTAAGGCATCTCTGTCTAATCATTAGTAGATTCTCATAATTGCACCTGACCTCAATGGTCACACACCATGAGGAACACAAACTCTATAGAATTGGACCAGAAAAGTCACTTTCAGACAAGCAGCCAGACTAGCAAGAACAACAGCAGCAAAAAAGAGCAACAGGAGCAAACCCTGGATTGGGAGAACTACTTTTCAGAGCTGACACGTTTTTTTTTTTTTTCTTTTTTTTTTAAATATCCAGTTTCAACAGAAAATCTTGAAGTATGCAAAAAACCAAGAAAGTATTGCCCATCCACAGGAAAATAAACAGCCAAAGGAATTGCCCTAATAGAGCCCAGATGTTGGATTTACTAGACAAAGACTTTAAATCAGTTATTGTAAGTGTGTTAAAAGAACTAAGGGAATTAATCACTTGTGAAATCAATGGCTTACCAACTAGATAATGTCAAAAAAGATAAAATAAAAAAAAATTTCAATTCTGAAGTTAAAAAGTTCAATAAAGGTATTGACTTTCAGTTCTGTACCCTACAAATATGCATGATCAACAATGTTTCAATTTTTAAAAAAACTACAAAAAAGAAGTTCAACAACTAAATTAAAAACTTCACCAAAGTGACTCAACAGCATATTTGAGTGGGCAGAAGAAACAATCAGCAAACTTGAAGATACTTCAATTGAGATTGTTCAATCCAAGGAAGATAAAGAAAAAAAAAAAAGAATGAAGAAAAATGAGCATAGATTCAGAGACTTTTGGGACACTGTCTCAGTCAGTTCAGGTTGCTATAACAAAATACCACAAACTGGGTGACTGATAAACAGCAGAGATTTATTTCTCACAGTCCTGGGGGCTGAAAGTCTGAGATCAGGGTCCAGCATCATCAGGGTCTAGCGAGGGCCCTCTTCTGGTCACAGACAGCTGGCTTCTTTGGTCTTCCCATGATGGAAGTACCACTGGCTAGCTCTCCGGCCTCTTTTTATAAGGGCACTAGTGCCACT
Organism: Galeopterus variegatus; assembly: GCF_000696425.1. Lineage (NCBI taxonomy): Eukaryota > Metazoa > Chordata > Mammalia > Dermoptera > Cynocephalidae > Galeopterus > Galeopterus variegatus. Next base: position 103,752 of record NW_007730084.1, on the reverse strand, counting down.
GATGTGGGCTCTATCCTTATGATCAAATTACCTGCCAAGGGCCCACCTCCAAATACCCTCACACTGGGATTAAGGTTTCATTTTAACAATTTGGGGTGCAAACATTCAGTCTATAGCATCCTACCCTTGGCTCCACAAATTTATGTTCTCCTCACATAAAAAATACTTTTATTCCAACAGTCCCAACATTCTAATTTTTTCCCCCAGCATCAACTCTATAGTCTAATTTCCAAAGTCTACAATCTAATTTTCATCTAAATCGGAAATGAGTAAGACTCGAGGTACAATTTGTCCTGATACAAAATTTCTCTTCAGCTGTGAACCTGTGAAATCAAACAAGTTATATACTTCTAAAATAAAATGGTAGTACAGGCATATTTCTCAATTTCTCCCAAAAGAGAGAAGCCTGAAATTTCTCAATTTCTCTCCCAAAAGGGAAAAATAGGAAAGAAAGAAGGGGTGATGGATTCCAAGCAAGTTCAAAACCTAGCAAGGCAAACTTCATGAGATCTTTAGGCTCAATGATAAGCCTTTTTGACTTGATGCTCTGCTCTCCAGGCCCACTGGCGTGATGGTCATGCCTAATGGACTAGCTGGGGTTGTAGCTCCTACTTCTGGACTCTAGGGCAGAGGTTAAACACCAAGAGATCTTCCAGGTGGTCCTGACTCCATGGCTTTGGGCAGCCCCAACCCCAGAGCTTCTGGCAGAGGTCACCTGGCTTGTTGAAAGTTAGGTAATGGTTTCCTTTTTGAAACTGAGAATGCAGTCCTGATCACCTCTGAATTACCTTTGGGATCATTCACTCCTTGTTTTGAATAATAATGAACATTCACAGCCAAATAGTTCTGTAGTCCTAACCTGTAAAACCCAAGAAATCTGACGGTCTGCCTTCATCCCCTCTCATCTCCCTCACTGTCAGGTACAACCAGCAGGCAGTTCTCCTGACAGTCCATGGCTCACAGCCCCACTGGTGTCCTCATCAAAGGGTCTATTGGCCACACGGTCAGTGCATCCTTTCTCATTTTTTGCAATTCAGACAGGCTAAGAATTTTCCAAGTCTTCAAATTCCAGCTCCTTTTCCTTTAATAATTCCATCCTCAAATGATTTCTTTCTTCTCTCATTTCCCTATAAATAGACAAGAGAAACCGAGACGTTCCTTCAATACTTTGCATAAATATCTCCTCAGCTAAATACTCATTTTCATTGGTTGCAAGTTCTACCTTCCACAAAACACTAGGACATAAACCTAATGCAGCCAAACTTTTTGCCACTTTATAACAAGCATGGACTTCCCTCCAGTTTCCAATAACATGTTTCTCATTTGCATCTGAGACCTGATGAGAATGGGTTTGTACCAGCACTATTTCTAACAACATTCTGCTCAGAATTATGTAGGCATTCCCTAAGGAGACTGAGGCTTTCTCTTCAGTTCATTCATGGCAATACAGGTGTTTTTTTCAGCATACGCCCAAACATGTTTTTAGCCTCTACCCGCTGCCCAGCTTCAAAGCCACTTCCACATTTGTAGGAATTTGTTACAGCAACCCACCTTCTTCTCAGTGTCAATTTTCTATCTTAGTCCATTTGCGCTGCAATAACAAAATACTGTAAACTGGGTAGCTTTTAAGCAACAGAAATTTATTTATCACAGTTTTAGAGGCTGGGAAATCCAAGATCGAGACGTGGGCAGATTCAGTGTCTGCTGAGAGCCTGCTTTTTGGTTCATAGATAGCACCTTCTCACTGTGTTCTCACGTTGTTGAAGGGCAGTAGCTAGACCTCTGGCCTCCTCTTATAAGAGCGCTGATCCCATCGATAAGGGTTCCATCTGCATGGCCTAATCACCTACCAAAAGTTCCACCTCCGAAACCATTAGATTGGGGCTAGGGTCTCAGCACAAATTCTGGGGGCACAAGAACACTCAGTTTACTACATGCACCACCAGATATCTGTCAGGACACTTGATGCCGACCATGCGCTTGCCAAATGGGTGTCCCATTAGTAGAGGAAAGAGAGAAAAAATTGGACAGAACAGCTGAAGAAATAACAGCCCCAAACTTTGAAAATTTGATGTAAAAAGTAAATATGCATATCTAAAATGTTTAATGAAGTCTCTGCAGGATGTACTAAAAACCATCACATCCATGCATATTATAGTCAAATTGTTAAAACAAACAAACAAAAACAAAGAGAAAAAGAGAATGTTGAGAGGTTGAGAGTACCAAGAGAAATACGACTCACCATGTAAAAGGTATTTATTAGTAAGATTAACAACTGACTTCTCATCAGAAACCACAGGCACCAGAAGGCATCAGAATGACATATTTAAAGCACTGAAAACAAAATATCAATAATTCTAAATCCAGCAAAACTTTTCTTTAAAAATGAAGGAAAAATAAAGAATTCTCAAAACAAAAACAAAAAGAAGATTATTGCTATCAAACCCACTCTACCACAAACATTAGGGAGAGATCTTTAGGCTGAAATGAAAAGACACAAGACAGTAAGTGGAATCCAGAGAGAGAAGTAAAGAGCACCAGTAAATATGAAAAATAAGATACATAGCCCGACATGCTGCAGAATTGCATTTCAGTCAACATTAGACCACACGTATGACAGTATTTTCATAGGATTACAATGGAGCTAAAAATTTCGATCACCTAGTGACCTGTTGCCATCATAACATCATAGTGCAATTACTTTATTTTCATATAAACTTAGTGCAGAGTAAGTGTGCCATGTCTGCAAAGTCTGCAGAGGTGCACAGTAATTCCCAGGCCCTCCTGTGCACTCACCACCCGTGGCCTACAAGCTCCCTTCATGGTAAGTGCCTATACAGGCATACAACTTTTTAGCTTTTATACCATATTTTTACTGTACTTCTATTTTTAGATGTGTTTAGAGACACAGATACTTACAGTTGTGTTACAATTGCCTGCAGTGTTCAGTACAGTAACATGCTGTACAGGTTTGTACCCTGGGAGCAATACGCTGTGCCGTGTAGCCTAGGTGTGTCATACTCTGTGCCATTTAGGCATGTGTAAGTGTTCTCTGTGATGTTTCCACAATGGTGAAACTACCTTATGACACATTTCTCAGAACATATTCTCATCATTAAGCAATGCATGTCTGTATGTGTGCGTGTATATATAAAAGACAGGTTAAATGATATTTTTAGCTTGTAACTCTTCTGAAATAAAAGATAATTACAAAAACCAATAGTTATAAAACAGTGTTGATGTGTTTATAATGCACAAGAGTGTCATTTGGGTGACAATAATTGCAGAAAGGAGAAGGAAGGAACAGAGCATTGTTAGAAATAGGTTTTTAAATGCTAAAGAAACTAAGTTGGTATTAATCTAAACTATATTATTTTAAGTTAATACATTAATTGTAATCCCCAGAAAAATCACTAAGCAAATTATTTTAAGAGTACAGTGTAGTGGATAGAATTATGTCCCCCCAAAACTCACTGAAGCTTGAATTGTGTCCCCCAAGTTTTATTTATTAGAAACTTGCCCCCCACTGTGACTGTTAAGAGGGTGGGAAATCCTATCTGAGAGGTGGGGCCATAAAGAAGCACTCTTCAGAATAGCCAAGAGCTGGAATCAACCCAAATGTCCATCATCGGATGAGTGGATACGGAAAATGTGGTATATCTACACAATGGAATACTACTCAGCTATAAAAACGAATGAAATACTGCCATTTGCAACAACATGGATGGACCTTGAGAGAATAATATTGAGTGAAACGAGTCAGGCAGAGAAAAAGAAATACCACATGTTCTCACTTATTGGTGGTGGATTGTAGGACCATGCAGTAGTGAATGGATGAAAAATGGTGGTCAGGGGCGTGGTTCTGGGGGCTTTATAAGGAGAGGAGGACAGTCTGTCTCTCTCTGTTCTGCCATTTTAGCAATGTGATTCCCTACTGTCACTGAAGTCACCACCAACACCTTCCCCAGATGTGTTCCCCAGAGTTTGGATGTCCCAGCCTCAGAAATTGTAAGCACTAAATTTTGTTTTCTTCATAAATCACCCAGTTTCAAGTATTTTGTTATAAGCAACAGAAATCGACCAAGACATACAGTAAAAAAAAAAAAAAAAAAAAAAAAAAAAAAAAAAAAAAAAAAAAAAAAAAAAAAAAAAAAAAAAAAAAAAAAAAAAAAAAAAAAAAAAAAAAAAAAAAAAAAAAACAAGAAGGAATTTAAAATGAAGCACTAGAAAATATCTATTTAACCCAAAAGAAGATAGTGATGAAGGAATAAAGGGACAAAAAAACATAAGAAATAGAGAAAACAAATAACAAAAGGACAGGCATAAAACTTACCCTATTCATAATTAAATTTAGTTGAAATGAAATAAACTCTCCAATATAAAAGGAGAGATTGTCCGAATGGATTAGAAAATAGTCAAACTATATCCAGTCTGCAAGAGATGCACTTGAGATTCAAAGAACCAAGTAGGTTGAAATTAAAAGGATGGGGGAAAAACACCATAAAAACATTAACCAAGAGAGAGCTGCATCAGCTACACTAACACCAGACAAAATGGACTTAACCTTACTAACAAGGACAAAGAAAGATACTTTATCATGACAGAAGGGTCAAATCATTAAGACAAAAGAGCTTTAAAACTACATGCACTCGGGCCAGCCTGGTGGCGCACTGGAGAGTGCGCCGCTTGGGAGCGTGGCGGCACTCCCCCCGAGGGTTCGGATCCCATGTGGAGACCGGTTCCCGCTCACTGGCTGAGCGCAGTGGGGGCGCAACACCGAGGGTTGCGATCCCATTGCCGGTCCCCGGTATGGGTGCGACACCGAGGGTTGCGATCCCGTTACTGGTCAGTAAAAAAAAAAAAAAAAAAGACAAAAAGGGAAAAAACAAACAAACAAACAAAAAAGCTACATGCACTCAACATCAGACTGTCAAAATATGTGCAGCAAAACTGACGGAATTTGAGGGAGTCTGAGAGAGACGCAGCCAACTCAACAAGAGTCACTGGAGACTCCAATGCTGCACTTCCAGCAGCGGATAGACAACCAGGCTCAAGACTGGAAGGGAAAGGAAAACCTGAGCAACTCCATGACACATCCACCCACCCGACCGCCTGAGAGCAGCCTGCCCTGACGCACCCTCTAGTCACGTGACGTGGGGCACTCTCCAGGTAAACCCAGGTTAGGTCACAACATATAAGAGGCCGCAGTGTCTCAATACATTTAAAAGCATTATAGTCATGTGAAGTATTTTTCCAACCCCAAAAGAAAATAATGATTAATCCAAAGCAGAAAGAAATTTAGAAAATTCACAGAAATTAAACAACGTTCTTCTAAATATTAAATGGTTCAAAGAAAAATCAAAGTCAGAAAGATTAAGAAAATATTTCTAGATAAAAGTATGAAAATAAAAACCCAACATATGAAACTTATGAATGTGGCTAAATCAGTGCTAAGAGGAACTTTTATAGTTGTAAACACCAATATTCAAATTAATAAAGTTTTCAAATCAATTTAATAAATTTCTACCTTAAGAAGTAAGAAAAGATAAACTAAATCTAAAGCAACCAGAAGAAAGTTAGAGTGGAAATAAATAAAATAGAGAAAGTCAATGATACAAGAGTTTTTAAATTTTTTTTTAAAGATCAAAAAATGACAGACCTTTAGCTAGACAGATCAAGAGTAAAAGGAGAGAAGATTCAGATCACTGAATAGAAATGAAAGTAGAGACGTCACCAAAAACCACTCGGAAGTGAAAGGACGAAAGGGACTTGGTATAAACTGCTGCACGCGAACACACAAGTAACCTCAGTTCAATGGACAAATTCTCAGAAAGATACAGACGACACACACAGACTGAAGAAAAATGGATAATCTCAACAGACTTACAAGTAGAAAGACTGAACTGATAACTCAAAAAACCTCCCAAGCCCAGATTTCACTACTGAATTGTATCAAACATTTAAGAATAACTTAAAGTTTTTTCACAAAAATATCCCTCCCCAGAATAGAACATTGAGGGACACTTCTGCAGCTCATTGTATGAGGCCAGTATTGCCCTCATCTACAAATCAGAAGAAGACATCAAAAGAAAAGAAAACTACAGAAAACATCCCTTGTGAAAGAGTAGACGTTGACTTCTCCTGGAACCTCCCCAGCACTCCGGCGTCAGGCTGGCTGTTTTCCTCTCCTGCACATCGCTGACTCTGAGCGTTGCTCTTGCAGAACAGAAGCTGCGAGAAGCAGGTGACCTCAGTCCCTTTCCCGTTGTCACACAAAACCACATTCTCCAGCAGGTGGAACAACCCCAAAGTCAAGTGCATTTTTTGAAAGAGCTTCTTCCTTTAATTCTTTAGCTTATTTTTCTAGGGCATCCCATGTTGGTTTATAATGAAAAATTTCACTTTCAACTAAAAGGTTTTTGTTTCTATCTTAAAAATTATCACCATAAATGAATGTAATATGCTGATTATTTTAAATGGAAAGAAGTAACAGGAAATGAAATACTTACTACATAGCAGGAAGAGGTTTGGAACTTGAACGAAAGCCAGGAGATTCATAAAGTAGGGTTGTCCCTCACATCACCGGCTCTATGACCAGGTGGAAGAGGGAATTCATCTAGACTTTATTCCACAGATCTGCACAGAGATGGAAATTGGCTGTGAAAAGAGATTTCGCATAGGCTGCCAAATGCTTTGGGAGAATCGGTCTCAGCCACTCCCTTGAGAATTCAGTGGATCAAGCGTGCGACCACAAAGCACACGTGTCCTTGCCCCCTCGCCAAGGGAACGGTTCTACTCTGCACCCCCGCTCTGACCCAGGCCGTTCCTCCTGACACGCACACGTTCACGGTGCAGCAACATCGCCCTCAGGGAAGAGCGGGCTGCTGCACTAGGGCTGAAGCTGTATTGTTTCCTTCTGGACGTCTCCCCTGGCTCTGCAAGCTGGGAGAGAACCCAAAATTAGTCATTCTGATAGCACTTTCTGCACCATGCAATTTATTTGTACACGATTATTTGATTAATGGCCTTTTGTTTTTTCCTAACACAGTCTCTATGGCTAGCATAGCAGCTAACGATGTGTGGACACTCAGTAAACATCACCTGAGTGATTTGGGTGAGTTATTTAAATCTTCTGAGTGACAGTTCCCTCACATGTAGAATAACACGAGTAATTCCTCAGCAAGTGGCCGTAAATGTCAGATATCTTGACATACAGGCAGCACCCAGCACACTGTCTGGGACGTAGGCCCCCCACACGTCACCTCCCCACCCCGATCAAGCCCAGGCTGCCTGAAGCCAAGGTTGGCAGCCTACGCCTGGTGCTGATGAGCTGCTCCACAGGCGGGCACCCCCTCCGTCCTGAGCCGACGTCCGCAACATCCCTGTGCCCAGGTGTCACATTAACCCACAGCTACACTAGTGAGCCTGGGCTTCCGTCCGCCTCATGCACAGGGCCACACTCCTGTGAGGCTCACATGCTGGGAACCTCATCACGTCATGGCTCATGTAATGAGAAAGTGAACTGGCTGGGGGCAGGACATGTGCATGTGACTAGCCGTCCACCTGTACCTCTTCTGCCACCGCTGCTGTGTCCCCTTCCCCTCCGCCTGCCCCATAGCATTCAGCAGAGCTGCTGCGCCAGGGCCAGCCTCGCGGCCGGCCGATCCCTCCTGGGTGTCACTTCATGCCACGTTTCTCTCATTATTTATTTTTCTCATGGGCTGCTTTTAATTTATGAGGTGAACAATGTTATTGACGGCATTTTTCATGAACCTCCTAATTAATAATTGCACGTTGACTATTGGAAATAATCTAAATGCCCTTCAATAATGAATGAATAAAACAATGCTAAATTCATAACATGCAGTGGTTAAAGCACTAAACTAGATCTATATGTGTCAACATGGGAAGAGCACATCATCGTTATAGAAAAATTAAATGATTACTATGTCCTTCCTGGTGCTACGGCATGTTTTAGTCTCAGCCCCGGCGGAGGGGCAGGCAGGAATCTCTCAAGACTTATTGAATAAATGTAGGCCTTTAGGAGGACAAGGAAAAAATGGTTTCCAGTGAGAATTTTCACGTTTCAACAATTCAGACAGAGCAGGGTACAGCACACGTTTGTTGGACACAGGAGTGGATTTCCAAGTTAACGATAACAGTGGATGGATCTGTCCAGGACCCCAGAGGCCCAGAGGAGGCTGACCTGGTGCCGCGCTCCTCCCACCCTCCAGGGAGCCTCTTTGTCTTTTCTTTTGTTTCCTTTATCTACACACTTTATCCTAAGTCTGCAATATACTTAGTAAGTACCTGTTAGGTTGGAACAAGGTGAAAACTTTCTAAGGCAGACAACATTTTCCTGGAGAAACTGACTTTCCAGGTTCAGTCCCAGTCACTGGCGCAGACAACATTTTCCTGGAGAAACTGACTTTCCGGGGTTCAGTCCCAGTCACTGGCTAGCCACCAATAATAAAAAAGTTAAAAAAGAGAGATGGAAAGTGACTTTCCGGGATAGCTGGGATTTATTCTAGCCTCTTGCCTCTGACAATGAGCTCGTGTAACTTGCGTCCCGGCAGAGTCTGTGGGGCCAGCGTGGCCAGGGAACCAGCTCTTTGCCACACAGAACACCTTCGCATTGTTTTTATTTTCCAATTCTCTATGCTTCCAAAAGTGTGTTGACATTCTCCAGGGGTGGTCATGGTCAGACAAAGCTGAGAAGACTATTTCTAAAATCAGCCCTCCTCAAACATCCCTGGAAGATCATAGGACAGAGGACCGCAGTGCTCAAGTCCCTGCTGCTCCACAGAGGTGTCCTCAGGATGGCTCGTGCTGGCGTCTGGGGCCTTGGGGACTTCACATTCCATCTCCTTCCCAGAGACCCTGTCGCAGACCCCACCGCTGTGGCCCCTGGACCCCGCCCAGCCCTCTTTCCTTCTGACATTGCCCCTGCTGTGCTGCAGGCCTTCGAGGAGCCCGGGGTGCTCTCTCTAGCTCCTGCCTCGACGCCTCCACGGCTGCTTTAACCCACCTCCCACCGACCCCAGGACACTGTCACCATTCTCAAGCTGCAGCTGGTGTGTGGATCGCAGTTTTACCGGGCTGTGCCTGCAGAGCAAGCAGCGAGCTCCCCGCCTCCCCAGCTGGGGTACCTGTGGGCACCTGGACGCCTCCTCTTCTGGTCTCTCGATCTCTCAGCTCCTGCACTGGAATGTCCTGGAACGTCTTCCCACTTCCATCCCTGCCTGGCAGAGCCCTCCGGGCCCCACCTGCCTCAGCTCCAGCCTCACTGCCCCCCTCCCTGGGGATGAGCATCGTCATCGTGAAGGCCTCAGGGACAACAGCAAGCGAACTTGCACACTGCTGGGGAAATTGCACATGCGCTGCGGCCTCCACGGTTGGAGCCAGCTCAGCCTCGTGGCCTCTGGCAGGAGCCCGGGTGGCAGCGGCGTGGCTTCCTGTGGAGGGTGGGCTGCGGCAGGTGGCAGCCTTCTCCTGGGGCGTCAGAAGCTCCCATGTGGACATGATCAGATGACGAGACATCTGAAGAGGGATGTGAAGTAACAGACTCCAGAGCTCAGGAGAGACCCTGGAGCAAAGAGGAGCTGACAGGGGCCGTGGCTTTCATGTGACAGTGAAAACCATGGAGATGGCACCCCCAGCAGGAGAGGGTGTGGAACCAAGAGCAGGCCCCAGGCACAGCAGATGCCACCGAGGGGAGCAGCCAACTGCAAGAGGACAGTGAGGGAGTCCGGGCAGGTGGGTGGCAGCTGGGACGTGTGCAGCTCTGCACCCGGCACTGGCCCATGTGGGGGCTCCAGTGTCCCCTCACAACGTCACTTCTTTCACTGCCAGTACTGGTTTCTCCTCCTCAGCCCACTCCCTACCTTCTTGCACACTCGGTAGGGCGGGGAAGGGACGATGGCTTTCTGAGGATGCGGCCACCAGGCCTGGAGTCTCCACGATGCTGCCGCCAGCCCCATCTCCTGCTAGGTCCTTCCTGCTTGGTTCCAAATTCATCCTTGTGATGTCTCAGCCCTTCAGGGCCCTCTGCCACTGGTTAAAGGATGACCTCAGGTGTGCTCAAAGCATGGGCTTGTCTTTGCAGGTGCTTCCACAGGTGTCACCCCAGGGTGCAGCTCCTCACACAGAGCTGACCTAACCGGCGATCTCCGCGGCCAGGGAAGGTGCTGGCGTTTTGGGGGGTGGGTGGGGGTGAGAAGGTCTGGGCAGGTGGTGCACCCAGGTGGGCTTCACATCACCTGGTTTAACTTGACTCTGCCCGCATTATGCAGCGAGTCAGCCTTCCTGGAAGCAACGACGTGGCTAGAAGAATGCTGGAGGCTGGGAAGACGTCCACAGCGGCGTGGTCTGGACACTAACTCCACCGTGGTCCTGTTTTCAGACGCAGAAAAGGCTCTTTGGAGAGACAAGGGTGCAGGGTGCCGTGGCAGGGGTGGGGAGGACGGGTCCCGGGAGGCTCCACCTGCATCCACCAGCTCCAGCATCTCCCTGTTTCTTTCCCTCATGAAGGATTTGAGGAAGAAACAGAAAAAGAAGCCAGTTTGATGAGGAGCTGCCCGGCCAGGGAGGCCTGGAGTGAACGCTCAGCTCCTCGCCTCGTTCTCCATGGCTTTGGGTGTCTTTCACTTGGGTCGTCAGCTGGCTCACCTCAAAAAAACTCAGCACAGGGCCGGCCCGGTGGCACACTGGAGAGTGCGCCGCTTGGGAGCGCGTTGGCGCTCCCGCCGAGGGTTCGGATACCATGTGGAGACCGGTTCCCGCTCACTGGCTGAGTGCGGTGCAGGCGCAACACCGAGGGTTGCGATCCCATTGCCGTTCCCCGGTACGGGTGTGACACTGAGGGTTGTGATCCCGTTACTGGTCAGTAAAAAAGACAAAAAGGAATAAAAAAAAAAACTCAGCACAGCCATGCTACGGTGACAGTCGAGACCCTCCTAATGATGTAAGTCAAGTTCTCCCAGCCCATGTGGTCTCTGAAATGGGCCTTCTTTAGCCCAACACTGATTTTATTTCCTCTGATTGCACATGTGTACTGTGGGACACGTGCTTCAATAGATGGCAGAACATCATATACCAAGAGCCCTTCCAACAGATTGCGCTAGAAAACGATGATGATACTAAGGGGACAATATTATTTATATAGAAATTCGTTAATTACCTCACAGCTGTTTTCAAAACAGTATTGGAGGTGGTTTGTGTTTAAAATACACGTGCAGGGCCAAGCCCGTGGTGCACTCGGGAGAGTGCGGTGCTGGGAGCACAGCGATGCTCCTGCCGCGGGTTCGGATCCTATATAGGAGTGGCCGGTGCATTCACTGGCTGAGCGCGATGTGGGCGACACCACACCAAGGGTTGCGATCCCCTTACCGGTCACAAAAAAGACAAAAAATAAATAAAATAAAATAAAATAAAATAAAATAAAATAAAAATAATAAAATGCACGTGCAAGATACACAGCATATGTGTGTGTGCATAGACTTCAGAAGGCAGGAGTAAGCCTAGTGTGAGAGTGAGGCAAATGCCCTTAAGCCTTCGGCATTGCTACATTTTGGGTCTTTATTTTCATTTATCTGGACCATTCCAGCAGGCAGCTAAACTCTAGCCTCTCCTCTCTGTAACTCTCTCTGAACACGTGTGTGGTCAGAACATTTCTCCGTGTACATTCGCTCGCTGACGCCTTGTTTTCCACAGTATAGAATCTGACGTCTGTGCAGGCTGCAGCGTCTCTCAGCACCTGCCAGACTCACCCTGCAGACCCCACTCCCAAGGGACCCCTGGGCCTGCTGGGCTCCTGCTCACTTCTTTATCTCATCAAACAGCTCAGCTTTTCCTGTATCTTTGATAAGAAAAAATTTGTTGTTTCCTTACTTAGTTCCCAGAGCCTTTAGTTAAAGGACTTAAAACACTGCATTTTTCTGATACATCGTTTCCCACACGGGCATCAAGCTCCTCAGAGGCAAAGGACATCTTTCATTTCTGGCATCCCTAGTCCTCTGAGAGGCTGACCCAGATGAGCCAGCACCATAGAAATGTCTGCTGATGGGATAAATGAACGAGTCCATGCATGGCAGCCAGAGACAGAGAGAGACAGAGAGAGAAACGGAAAGAGAGATATGGAGAGAATCACAGAGCACCAGTGACCTGGGGGCATGCATGAGTTTTGGAAGAGTGAAACTCCTCTTTAAATTTTCCTTGATCTAAGTTCTAGGATGAATGTGTGGCATGGCTCCCTGTAGACAGACCATATGAAAGCCTCATCAGAAGCTGCTCAGCGCCGCATAAGTGTCTTTGGACAGCTATTCCTTGTTGTGACCCTCAAATCTGAAAGCACACGTTGGATTGTAATTCAGCGACAGCATTTCCACAGGGAACCAAATTAATGCTTTCAAAATAAGTTTCTCTCTAATGATTTAAGTTGATATCAGACTGAACTCAAAGAAACTAGAGAAATAAATGATTGGCCTGTCCCTAAGGCCTACCTAACATACCACTGTCTCAAGTGGTCTTTTGCCAAGAGATAAATAGTATCATTTCAGGACTTGCAACCTTGCAGGAAACATGTATTTCTCATTGTTGGCTGAAAAAAGAGATGCCATACGGTTTAGCTATCAAAAAGTCAGTCTAACAACAGAACTTTTCGATGTGTAGAGATAGGAGCTGGCTAATTCTTCAAATAAATAAGAAATCCTGGCCTTATTTGTTTATATTTAAATTCATAAATGGAACAGTAATTGAAAATTTTCTTTAGATAGTTTCTTGGTTTAGTAACAAGTCAAAGAGGCCACCAGATTGCTTGCCTCCAGTGCCCGGGCAGGAGCGTGCGTGCTGCCGTACGTCTCCGCGGGCCTCCATTCTCTCATGACCTTGGAACTACGTGAGCCAGGTTCTCTCATCTCTGTATGAAAAGTGGCTGCAAACAGGCGATTACTTATGTAATTACTAATTCTACTTGTTCTGAAATAACTGAAGAATAGAATAGATTAAGTAGAACGTCCATATACTGGACAGCACAAGACTGCATTCACTTAGATCCAGCTAAGGGGGTATTTTGACAAATAGCTAACGTTAAATATTTTACTAAGGAAACTCTATGGAGTTCTCTAGTTTGCTTTATCATTCCTTCTTTAGATAATTCTTGGCCTCCTACAGCCCAAAGTGTGACCTTCCCTGAATTGCTGTTGAGTCACAGGCAGCCAGGGGCTTCTCTAAGGAAATGAACGGATACTGATCCTGGGTTGTCAGTCAGCTGTGCGTGGGTGTTGTCATCCAAACGGGGTTTCTACTTGACCCACGTGTTAGCAGAATTGAGAATCTCCACTCAGTTTCCAGGGCTCTGGACACGCCTGCTTCCAGGTTTTCCTGCTGCTCCTTTCAAGCTCCTCCCTTCAGGCAATGCTGGCTTTAACAAAAGCCAGTGTAAAAAGTGTAGATTCTTGAAACACATGGCTGTGTGTTTCTTCTATGGAACAGTTTTAAATTTCATTTAATTATCCTATTTGTTCAGATGGTGTTCATCGTGTACAGAGAATTCTGATTGCTAATATGGAAGGTATAATATACAGAAAACTTAAATATTGCATAAAAGTAGTTGCTAGGTCAATTACTTTGGGTCTCCCTTTTTCTCTCGCTCTCTGATTCTGTTTCTGTACAATATTTTGAGGTCCTCACATGAGCTTGGAATTGGAAACCCTGAACAGAGGGTTAGCCGGTGCCAAAAGCTGTTGTTAATGTGACACCGCTCAGTGTCTTCCTGGTTTTGTTCTTCAGTAAATGCCGAAGGTTTTGTTTAAAAGCAAACTCGCTGACTTACTGGACTCACACTGTTATCCCTTCATGGACGGAACATGGCTCCAGTGTGACAACGGAGCGGTCACTCCTATTCAGTATCATCAGTCCATGGCCAGTACCCCCACAAGCTCTCACGGCACCTGTACTTACTATTTACTGAGCACACTATCTCCTTCTGGAGAATTCTGAAACATGAAATTGACAAATCACATCAATATTTAGTTTATGTAAAACAAAAATTATGTTGACTTTAGAAAACTGGACTGGATAAAATGATCTACTCACATGGTACATTACATGTAATGTATTCTGAACATTCCATTTATAAATTTTATTTCTACTTAACTTCATGTAAGAGAAATATTATTTTGTAATTTTCTGAGATCTTTAAGGAAGATATTTTAGTTGATTTAAGATCTTCCCGTTCAGCAGTGCACAACTCCTCAGAGACAAAACCTTGTAGAAATATGACCTTTTCATGTTCATCTTCGTCCTTCCAAAATTGTCAATTGTCCCGGTTGCTATGTTTCCAGCATATTAAAAGAGAATGAACTATTTATACAGATGGTTGCTGAAAATGAAACACCCTTCAGAACTGAAACTTTAAAAATATAAATCTGAAGAGCTTGGGGGATTGCTATGCCCAAATAGCTTTAGGTCATCTTTTGTTTTAGAGACTGTGGTTTTTAGTATTGTCAGTTTTATTATATTAAACAAAGTAGAGTTTCTGGGATGCCTCAGCACATTCAACATGCCCCAGAAATTTTCTCAACTAACCAAAGCATGAAAAGCTGTCATTGAGATGAAAAGGCTCAGCTGCACGAAGTTACAAATTGTAGCACAATTTAATCTGATACGTTTTCCCACATTAATTTTATTGTATAGATTACTTTTTAGAAGATGAGCTTCTTCAGCTAAAATTAATTCAGTTTATCGGCTAAGTTGGATTTGGGGGGACGGCCATCACTTCTCCATGACATGGAGCTCCTGATCTTCCACACTCGCATCTTGCGCATCCACCTACCTGGTGACGTCTGCCCCGGATGTCAGACCGAGAACGTGCGCTCAGAACTGGGCTGCCATTTTCCCAAAAGGCCTCCTCCACCAGCTGCTGGAGCCTGTGGGAGACGACCGTGCACAGTGAAGGCCGCTGCCCGCCTGCAGCAGGAGCTCAGCGCGGTCGGCGGGGCCTGCTCCACAGAGCCGCTCCAGGTCCACCTGACACGGTCACGCCGGCCAGTGCAGGAGGCTCCTGAGGCCCTCGCATGGGGAAGAATGGCATAGAGAAGGCACAATGGACTTTAACTGCTGTGCCTGGAGGTGAAGCCGGCTACCTCGCTGCAGGGTCAGAGTCCAGAGACCTGAACGAGGCCGGGATCTAGCCTGCAGCGAGGCTGGAGTAAGGAGCCGGGGTGTGAGTACTCCACACGGAGCCTTCGGTACCTGTGACAGTCAGCAGCGCCATCCCTCAGCACCTAGGCCAAACGTTTAGAGTGCTAGGCATTGACATTTTTCTTTTTTCATGCCCCAAATCTAATCCTTCTGGCTTCAAAATATATACACAGTGCAGTTCTTGTGACTTTTGTGGCAGCCAGCTTGATCTGTCTCCTGTCCCAGCCTCGCCCCTTCAACACAGAAGTCTGCTCACCCACCTGAACATGTGTCAGATCATGTAACTTCTCTGCTTAAAAGCCTGCAAGGGTAAACTTGCCAATGTGCGCTGGGGTCCTGCAGGGGCACGTGACACTGTGCCCCCAGACCTTCTGAAGTCTGAGCAGCCCCTCTCCATCCCAGCTGTTTCTCTCCTGCTCTTCAATTGCGGGGATGTGCCCCCGTCACAGCTCTGGTGCACGCTGTTCCCTGTGTCTGGAATGTTCCTTTCCCAGACAGCCTCGTGTTTGCGTCATGGCTCAGAGAGGCAGCCCAGACATGGCGCTTCCAACAGCTCCTGCCCACGACCACTTCCAGGTCCCTTTTTCTCCTTGTACCATTTAAAGAGCAAACGAGCAAAGAAAAACAAAAACGACAGCGCCTGCCCCCCTCTAACGTGCGGTGCGACTTCCTCAGAAGGTCTACTCCTAAGGTCTACTCACTGGCCATTCCACTCTCTGCCCGCAGAACACGGGCTCTGGAGGGACACACGCTGCCAGTGCCCTTCAGCGACGCGTGCCAGGGAGCTGGCAAACAGCATGCAGCACGTATCAGCTGCACGAATAAAAGAACCCCGCAGTCAACCAACCACATCCATTCCCGGCTCCATTTCACTCAGCCCTGTCCCTTGCCCTGCTCTACTCTGGCTGCCACACTAAAGCTCAAACTGTTTGCACAATAATATGGACGGATGTAAGAGATAAAATAGATGTTTTAAAAGCAGTAAATTCCCAGTCCTCCACATGCATGCTGTGTATCTTAAGGACTCTCCGAAGCCAATTTATAATGAAACTGTAACTTATCCTCCCAGCCACCCTGCACTGACCAGCTGTTCTATGCTAAGAAAAGGCAAACTTATTTAACATTAGCCTAATTGAAGCTGACTGGAGGACAGTTCGGCTGCCAATATAACATGCATTCCTAAATCAAAGATGTATGCAGGACGCTCGATCCCACCCCCTCCTCCTGCACACGGATCTTTGAGTGTTGGCAGGCTCTGATTTCTACATCAATATGTTAGGCATTTCCCATGAAATGCTTCAGCATGTGAGGACATGGCTACATGTCACATAGGTCTGCTTTCACAAACTTAATCCCCACAGCAGTGTCTTGTTCTACCCCAGATGGTGGCGTGTAACTCACTGGAAGGCACTGCTGTCCAACTCTCCCCAGCTCTCCACTCCCATGTGAGCGATTACAGCCGGGCAGGTGTTTACGGCGACCGTCCCCTGTGCGCTGTGTTACTACAGGAACACCTGTGAGACCGCAGAGCTCAGGACAAGGCACGCACCTGGCCTTATGGGGTTTTCTCTCCAGAATATAAATTCCAGTTTTTGCACAAACTGCTACACTTTGCCTTTGAAAACCTTTGCTTGCTCTGTATTCAGTCTTCTCAGTTAGCAAACAGAGATAATGTTTATCTTCTCCTGGCTCACACTGATAAACACCTGAGCATTCCCCCTGCACTGCCAGCCTCCGCGCTCTTGTCTTCCTGGAAGCCGCCTCCTGTCCCCACCCCAAACACTGGCATTTTGCTACATGGGGTGGGGCTGTGGGAGTGTAGCCCCCACAAAAACAACTTTTCTTTTTCTTGCTGGATACACTCAGATGATCCGACGTCAACCTTCCTGTGATGTGTTATCTATTTTCAGGACTGGACACTCGTGGACTTGGGCAGGTGCAGCCTGGTCCTCAGAATCTTCTGCGTCCTCTTTTGCTGACAGCATTCCTGGGGGTACCCACCCTCTCCATGCTGTCCCTCAGACCCCCCTTCTCCTGGGAGGCTCCCCGGTGCCCCTTGTGGAATCCGATTAAAACCTGTCTTCATTTGTTGAGGATTCATTACACATTTCTATGTATTTCAGCAAAAACTCATGGACAGTCTGTGTTCCCAGGAGAAAATGATCATGTTATCTGCTTGAAAGGAGAGATGACCGGCCTGTCTGTGCCTGTGAGGACCTCGCTGCCCGACGCTCACAGGGGCTGTGTCCCACGGGCACCTCCTGCTGCCTCTCCTGGAAAACCCAGATGCTCAGCGCCATGGGGATGCCAAGAGGCGGGCATTGCAAGTCCTTTCTCCCTCTCGCTCTTTCACCTAAATTCACTCTGAAGGGCTGGTAAGGAGGTTTAAGTCAGTTAGTAAGCAAGTACTTTACACCTGTTTCTTTGGCCATGCACCGTCCCAGGCACCGACAGAACCCTGAGTGTCGCCGGCCTCCCCCACTACTGACACGGCTGGGGCTGAAGCGAGCGCCCACAAACACCAGGTGGACACCAACAGTCGGAAAGCAGAGCAGGTGCGACCCTGAAGTGTGCCCGGGGCGGCGGGTCCCACGCTTTTGCACGCACCCACCGCAGGCATCCTACAGCCACACGGTGTTCCGTGTCGGGATCGTCTGCCAAGGCAGTTTCATCTGTGCACACAGCATTGCAGGGCTGCTCACAGGGACTAACCCCTCCCACGCACGAATGGGGTCAAGGTCGGCTGTCTTTTCCCAACAGAAAGGGACAACGTCTGCGGTTTCAGACTGAGACCACATGTGGTTGTGAGCATCTCCGGTGGAGCTGCACTAAGTCATTGTCTCTTCATCTTTTTGACACTGAGAACATTTCCCTGCAGGGAACACTGGGTGGGGGGACTGAGCAGACCTGGAGATGGAGGCACCAGGAGGGACAGGGTCCTCAGGCCCGTGGCCTCCTCCTGAGGCATCTGTCCCTATGGAAACACTTCTGCCCTCTCCAAGGGGACGCCACTTCTCTTGGCGCCTGTCCCCCAAGGAGGGATTGTGGGCCTCAGGCAGAGTGTGTGCAGGAGCCTCCCTGGCTGGGGCTGAAGCACCGGTGGGGACCACAGTCCTGCTGTCCAAGCACCTCCTCACCCTCCAGCCACGGCCACTGGCCCTCTCAGTTTAACTTTTTCCTTGTAATTAAAAGCAAACACTGTGGGCTAGGAGTGGCCCGATGGGGATGCCTGGCTGTGGCTGTTTCCTGATTCTCAATGTCTCATTCCTTCTGCTTGACGTGAGGCCAGCTCAGGCATGAGTCACACCCACATGTCACCAAGTCCTCCCCGTGCTTGGCTCTGAGAACAGGCTGACAATAATTAACAGGAGTGGTATTTGTTAACACTTGCAGAGGCGTGTTTGGTGCCTGGCAGGAGTCTAAGCATCTTCCACATGTTAATCTAGTTTAATCCTCACCCCAGGGCCAAGATAGGCTTTATGATTGTTCGCACTTTCCAAAGTTAGGAACCCGCCCAAGGTCCAGGAGCTGGTGAGTCGGGGTCCAGAATTTAAACCCAGCTGTCCAGTGCCAAATTCTGCCTGTAACTATGGATTAATTTTTCACACTCCTGTGGACCTCCTAACACATAAGATCTGAGGCCCCTTCAGGATGCAGCACTTGGTTTTAGACATATATTACAACAACCCATCCCTTCTATGCTTCCCTGAGAAAATGTTTTAACCCAGGAAGATCTGAGTGCTTGGAGGAAACTAAATTTTACTGAGTTGCTGCAGGACAACAGAGACGTCTCGGTGTGGGCCATGGTTTACTACATCTGGGCTCCACAGAGATGGGTTTTCAGCTCTCATCTAAGTTAGAGAATATTTAATAACTTTATCCTTAGCTGGCACTTAATAAAGCCTGGATTTGACTCCCTGGTTTGAGTCTGTCCCCTACACCAGGAGCAGACGGCGGGTGTCTGTCCCGCAGTGTAGAAACGTCCTCTTCCTGGTGCTGTGCTGGTGCCCCCGACTCAGCTCCTAGCACGATGTGCACTCCAGCCCTCAGCATCACCAGTTAACCTCTTCAAGCACCAGAAAGGAGTGTGGTGTTCCTCTAATGGTTCTAATATTTTAAGTATTTTTTTCAGAATATTGGTTAAAAAAGTAAAATTTTTAACATGTAATATTTAATACATATGATGTATGTTATGCTTTAGTAAAAAAGTTTTCAATTATAAAACACCAAAAAAAGAATGATCAATATTTTTTCATAAAGGGAAAAATTAAATGCTTTGTATAATGAGGAATGTGGCCTTGAAGTTTTCCTTTTTTTAGTAAAACTGTCCAGTTTCTTAGCTATACTCTGAGTCTTTTCTGATCTGGGCTCCCAGCCCTTCCTTTGAGGATGTCACCAGGTCAGTGGGGGACAGGGTCCACTCTGTGAGGGGTGGCAATGGTGCTGCTTGTCTCTCTGTCATTTAATACCCAGGTGGATTCATTTTCTTTGGCTCTAACGTCACGTAAGTTTCGGTGGTGTCTGCTTTATTTCTAAGCATCCGGATTTAAAGAATCAGCAACAGTTCACCTGTTAATATTTAAACTGTTGGGAGTATCTGTTATTTAGAAAACTGGGGTCCAGCCTCCCCTCCACCATCTTGAAGGTATTCTTGAGACAAACTTCTGGAAAGAGGTTTATTAACAGAAAATCTACAGTGTTGATCCTGAAGATTACATTTTTTGGCTGAAAGATTCCACAATACCTTAGCGATGCACCTTTTCCTCTAAATCAGTCATTCACAATCTCCCTCTCTGTGTCACACACACACATACATGAACGCAGTGTTTGAAGCACAGGGCCTCATGCTCTGGAAGGTTCCGGCTGATTCCCACCAGCCCTCACCAGTCGAGTAAACTTAAACAAATTACTAACCCTTCAACTAGAAAAGACTCTTTTTGGGTTTCGTCATTTGGATAATATAGAACAAGAGCAGAATAAGAAATAGGATGTTCTTTAAAAGACAGTTATTCATGTGGCAAGAATTTAGAAACTGCAAAAACATAATTCATTATAAAAATGGTAATGTGTATTTTCAATAGGTGGTAATTAAAATCCTTCTTTTTCCATGAGGGATTTGTTTAAATTAAACAATTCATAATTCAGACTCAGGTGTCAGCATCCTGTGTCAGAACCAGCAGTGGTTCTGTGGTTTGGGGTCTCCTGGTCGCCTCCCCGCTGAGGATTTAGTCGCATTAGGGGTTGGTGTAATGAAGTCGTTCTATTAAGAGCCAAACACGATTCCATTAGAGTTGCATTAAAAATCAGGCAATAGGAAAAAAATAAATGAGGCAGGGGATATTGACAGGACAGAAAAATAGCAGAGTTACTTTGGAGATTTGAAGGTAAAAAATGAAGAAAGAATATGTTTAGAAATTAGAATTTAAAGTCTGTGGAGCTTAAAGTGGAATAATCTATTCTCATGTCTGTGTATTTTTGTTTTAATGTTTTGATTAATATTCATTCACGACTAATTTCTAAAAAAAAAAAGAATATATTCACACTGTCTGTTTCCATGACAGAGCTTGTAATAAAAATTCACCAGTAATTTTTATAAAGCATAACCCTTCCAAAGGAGCAGCTAGAATAAGATAATTGTAAAAACTTACATTTCCTTCAATGTCAATTTGTATATTCTACCAGAGATAATATCTTTTATTTTAATTTTGAAAAGCTTTACAAATATAGAAAAGTATAGTGGGTAACAGATTTTATAGCAAGGATACAAAATTAAAAAAAATAGGTCTAGTATTTTGTTATACTCTATTTACATCTGATATTTAGTTTTATTTAAAAAATTAGAATATGTAGAATATAAGTTGAAAGGAAAACATTTCAAGTAAATTTTAGCCCTGCCTTTCTCCCTGCAAATCTTTCCTCTGCCTTAGCAGAAACCCATGGAGAAAGCAGGGAGAACGGGCTTCCTTCCCCATGCAGGCCTGGGGGTGTAGCTGGGGCACCCTTCCTTGTGCAGTCCTTGCAGGGAGGCATTTTCCCCATGCAGTTTTTTGTAGGTTCCTCTCTATGCAGTTTGGGGGGGCATTCTTACCCATACACTCCTTAGGGGGTATATCTCCCTCTGCAGTCCTCGGGGAGGCTTCCTCATGCAGTGTTTTGGGGTTTCCTTCCCTGTGCATTTCTTCATAAACCCGGCTGACACCATGTGGCTCTGACACTGTCTTTTTTTTTTTTTCCTTTTTGTCTTTTTTACTGACTGGTAATGGGATTGCAACCCTCGGTGTCGCGCCCGTACTGGGGACCAGCAACGGAATCGCAACCCTCGGTGTTGCACCCGCACTGCGCTCAACCACTGAACGGGAACCGGTCTCCACATGGGATCCGAACCCTCGGTGGGAGCGCTGCCGCGCTCCCAGGTGGTGCCGCCGCGCTCCCAGGTGGCGCACTGGAGAGTGGCGCACCAGGCCGGCCTGACACTGTCTTTTCATCTCCATTTCAGCTGAATCCTTTGGCTTTGGCATGTTAGACTTCCAGGATCGTACCATTCTAACATGTAATAATTTCAATAGTAATTTTCCACTTCATCTTTATGCCATTAGTTCCCACTTTCAAATATATGGGGTTTTTGTTTTGTTCTCTCTTATGTCGATCCTTTGGTTCTGATCCTGCTTTTAGTAAATTTTTTGAAGCCTGGTGTGGGTCCTGTTTTGGTTAATATTTCATACCCTAGGAAACAATGTATATTCAGTATTATAATTTTTATATCTTTTATAAACTCATTAATTCTTTGTCTATTTTACATTCAAATTCAGAAAGGTATGAGTTTAGATGTCACTCTGTAGATTCACTTAATTCTGTTAGTTTTTCTTTATACGTCAGAGGTGCAGGAATTAGGTGCATTGGAATTTGTGTTGTTTTATCTCTTTCTTTCTATCACCATTTTTCAGAGCTATCTTTGATTCTGTTTATTATTTCTTCTTTAAATTTTATGTGAACTGAGGTGAATTTTTCATCTCTATGAATATTTACTGTGTATTTTTGTTCCCATTTTTTTTTTTCTCAATTTGAAAGGGCTGCTTTGCCATCGATAATTTTGCACATTAACAGGTGAGTTTAATCCCTCTACATTTGGTCAGAAAAGTGATTTATCTGAACTTGTTCCTATCACGGTGCTGTGGATTAAGTATTTGCAAAGTTTTAGCCTCGTTTCCCGTCACCTTTTCCCAGGCTTATTTTCAATCATTCCTTCCATCCACTTCTTTCTCTGCTCTCAGGCTTTTCAGCCTATTCATCATCCTTTAGTGTCATAAAAGAATTTTTTTTAAAAAAATCTTAAGTTATCACAGGATAAATTTAACCGATAGCTCTACTTTTCTCCTGATGCTTTAATTATAATCTCTACCACCTTGTCTTCTATCATAGTGTTGACTAATACCTTCATATTTATTTCTGAAAAGCGACCATTATTATTGTTTGTATCCAAGGCCTTGAATTTAACAACATGGGAAGGAGTTTTTTCATGCTGGCAACTACCTTCCAAATTCAATTCCTTCCTTGTGAAGTACATGTTTTTATAGTTATTTGGGGCTTCATTAGCGAGTGTTAAATTAGCCGCCTGATAATGTGTTTATTTTATAATTGTAGTTGAACGATAACCTAGTTGGGCGTAGGATTAAAGGATGACATTTTCTTTCATTCATAATTTAATAGATGTCATTATATTGTCTTCTAGTCTCCAGTACTGATAATGAGAATTCTACTCTTAGCCCAACTATTATTTCTTTATAAATAATCTGTCTGAACTCTCTGGTTACATTTAAGAGTTTTTACTTTGACTTTGATATTCTGAAATTTTCCTACAATATGCTTAGGTATAGATTTGTTTTTATGTAATACTGCTCAAAACTTTGACCTCTTAATCACGTTTTCTTTCATTCTGGAAATTTTACAATCATTATTTCTTTTCTATTCTTTACTCCCATCGATAGTTGCTACTTGATATATACAGAACCCATTGCTGTACTCTCATTATCTCTTAATTTATCTTCTGTGTTCCTCACCTGCGTGCCTCCCTGTATTACTTTCTGGTTAATCTCTTCATGGCTGCCTTTCACATTATTAGTTTTCTCTTTGGTTGCATCTAAAATGAAATTTATATTTTCTGTTTAATTTTTATATAAATTAGTATATCTTTTTTTCTAAAATACTTTTATTATGTCTCTTTATAGTTGCTTATTTATGCCATGGGAAACTCTCTTTAAATCTATTTGAACACTATTTTGCACTTATTTCTAAGTCCCTTTTGGGTTGTTGTAGCATTTTTAGAATTTGTGGGGACAGTCACCCTTTTATTTTATCTGACATCTGTCTTTCTTTGTGTCCCACTTCCTTCGGACCTTTGTAATTAATTCTTATTAGAAGTTTTTCTTTGGTGAATTTGATGATCTTGTGTTTTTTTTAAACATCAACTTGCTGGTGCTCAGAATTTGTGTGTTCTGGAGTCCTGTGGATTACACCAGATTGTTGCTGGCTTTTGTAATCACTCTTTGGCCTTTGATCTCAGGATCATATGAATAATGTGAATTTGGATTCCACTCCCACATGTGATGCAGGCGTCGAATTCCAATACTTGTTTCTTACTAGACTTCTACCTAGACTTACGGCTTCCATATTCCTCCAGGCTGGTAAAGCTTCTCTGATGTAAATTTTGTTGCTGTTGTCTCCTCTTTGAATACTGCTCTCTTTTGGCTAACTCAGTTTTGGTTCAATATGTGTTTGAAGCTGAGATCCTCTCCAGGGCCCTAGAATCTGAGCCCAGCCCACAGTGTTAAATCTACAGTTGGTTCCAACAACCTCCCGGGTTGTTTTGATACATCTTCTGTAAGTTTCTTCTTCCTTTCTGGCATCTACATATCTCTCCCTTTCAATCTCTTGGTTGAGATACAGTTATGTATTTCCTATTAAGTTTTGTTATATTTCACACAGAATACTTATGAATTGTGGAGAAATGGATTTTTCAGTTTGAGCTCAGTTGACATACTGATAAATGCTTCAAGACTCACGATAGTGCATAGTTACAAATATATCTATAATTGGTTAAAAAATACATCTAACTGTGAAAACAGGAAGAAGCTTTCCCTCACTGTGGTTCTAATTTGCTTTTCCTCGGTGAATAAGGATGCTGTGCAAACGCTCACGTATCTACACGTCATTGTATCTCTTCTTTTTGTATGTTCTCTATTCAAGTATTATATCGTGCTGTTGGTTTTCATTATTGATTTGTAAGAATTCTTTATAGATTATGAATACAAGTGCTGTTTCAGTTATGTTTTTGTGAATATTTTCTGCCAGACTGCACTTTGTCATAACCTGATGGCTGACAATGCTGAACATTCTTTAGTGTGTTTATTCGTCAAAAATTTATCTTTTCTTTTGATGTATCTGCTCAAATATTTTGCCCCTTTTTAATTGTGCGTTTTGTTATTGAGATGTAGAAGTTATTTGTATAGTATGAATGAGTTATCTGTCAAATATGCATACAAATATGCATGTATGAATATTTTTTCCAGCTTCTATCTTTCTATGGATTTTTGTAAAGTGTGTTTTGATCAGCATGAATTCTTTTAATAAATGATGGGGCTTCAGAAGCTATAAATTTCCCTCAAAACATTGTTTTAATCAGCATCCCACACATTTGGATATGTCATGCTTTCATTATCTTTAAGTTAGAAATACTTTCTAATTTCCTGTGTTTTCTCCTTCGATTCATGAGTTATTTATAAATGCAGTTTTTAATTATATTGTAAATATTTTGAGTCATGTATCATTAATAATTAAAATTTTATTTTATTGTTAAGAGAACACACTGTGAATTTAATCACTTATTTACTGAGACATGTTTTATAGCACAGCTTACAGTCTGTCTCAGTGAATGATTTGCATACATTTGAAGAGAATATTTTCTGCATTTGTTGATTTAAAATGTTAAGTAAAATTGGATGATTACTCAAGTTTTCTGTATCCTTAGTGATTCTCCTGTCTAATTTTTCTATTAATTACTGAGATGTAGGTGTTAAAATCTTTAAATTGTGGATTTGGATATTTATCTTTCTAATGTAATTAAGTTTTGCTTAATGTATTTTGTAATTTGCGTTAGGTGCATGCATGTAGGATTATTATGTTTCCTAAACAAATTAACTCTTATTATGGAATGTCTCTATCTCTGGCGATACTTGTTTTTTCTCACTGTCTGTCTTACCTGCTGCTGATGTACCTGCTACAACTTCTTGATGATTAGTGTTTGCATAGAACGTATTGTCCATCTTTTTACATGAACCTATCTGTACCTTTATATTACAAGTGTGTTTCTCTTAAAAAGCATGTATTTGGGGGTTGCTTTTATATGTACTTTGACAGTCTTTTTAAATTGCAGTGTTTAGTTTGTTACATATAATTTGATTGTTGATATGGTTGGGTTTAAATCTATCATTTAGCTATTTCTTTTCTATTTCTCCCATCAGTTCTTATTTTTTCTGATCCTTTTTCTCTGTCTTCATTTGAATTACTCTGGTTTGTTGGTTTGTTTTGGGGTTTCTTTTGTTTTTCTGTTTTAGTATGATTTTGTCCCTGGTATTTTTACTTAAACTATGACTCTTTGCTTTATTTATTTTTCTTTTTAGTAAATCCTCTAGAAATCATAATATGCATACTTGAATTATTATATTAACTAAATAGAATAACACTTTCATATAATATAAAAACATTACCTCATCTCCTCTCATCTTTTGTATTATTGTTGTTATAAATTTTATTTATACATATGTTGTAATTCCCAGGGGATATCATTATTATTTTTATTTTAAACATTCAGTTGCCTTCTATAAACATCAGAAAAAAATAAAACAGTATTTTTCCCTCCGCACAGTTATTATTTTTGGCACTCTTTAATCTTTTTTGTAGATCTCTATTTCCAATTTTTGTCATTTTCTTCATCCTGGAAAAAACCTTCCTTTTGCATTTATTGTGGGTTGGGTCTGATGATAAAACTTCCTCTCAACTTTTGTCAACTGAAAATGTTTTTTCTAACCTTCAACTTTGAAGGCTGTTGTAGCTGGTTAAGAATTATAGTTGGCATCTTTTACTTACAATAATTTAAAACCCTGCTCCATGACCAGTGGCCTTCCTTGTTTCTGATGAGAAAAAGGCTGTGGAAAGGTGACCCCCAAACATGAGGGACAGTGGCCTCGGCCTCCAGAAGCACAAATGTGGGGGAGTGGCCAGAGCACATGCCAGTGGCAGGTGGAGTCACTCCGAACATCCATGATGTCACTTCATGGGTGGATGCCAGGAACACATGACCTCGCCCACCAAGCAAATGCCCCAATGGGCAGTGTCACCCCCAGGGTGCAGCTGGGATCCATGCTCAGCTCTGGCGTGTGTCTGGGCTGCCCTCCTCCCCTCCACAGCGCCAGCCGAGCTGTCATTCCCAAACCTCTGTCTTTCCTGGACCCGAGACACTGGGAAGGGCTAAGTGTGCTGACCCCAGGTCTCAGGGGTGACTTTTAATGTTTCTCTCTTCCTTGCGATCTGCCTCCTTTCTGTGAGCTCGGTTGGATCACTGTGGATTCCAGAGGAAGCAGCCCAGGTGTGGCTCACTGTGACCCAAAGTGGACAAAAAGGAAGAAAGAAATTCCTTGCTCCCCTTTATTTTCCTGTTCTGCTGAAAAGCGCCCTTGGTTTGGCTCCACCAATGGTTATATACGATGTATCAGAGCTCCCTTGAGCTTAGAATATGTGAGCAACTATATATAAAATAATAAATATAAGTTGATCATTATAATAGCTGCATCAAATCGAAAACCCATTTGCATACACTAATTTATTTAATCCCCATTCCTCTCGACCATGAAGTAGATGCAAGTTTTTAAATAAGTCATCCTACTGAGGTTACCAGATGTGGGAAAAGGGGAAGCAGGTTAGCAAGAAATTGATAAAGGGCTACAGAAAATGACAACATTGTGTAATGTTGAATACACCAATTATCCTGATTTGAGCATCACGTGTTTCACTCAGATATTGATATTCAACATGGTACTCCACAGATATGTACAATCAGTTATGGTTGGTTCAATAAAAAAATTAAAAATTTATCTTGTTTCTGCTGTAATCCACTTTAACCTGTACATGCACGAGGTGATTAATATGGATTAACTATTAACAAATAATTCTTTTTATTTATTTTTTTTTTTTGTCTTTTTGTCTTTTTTTGTAACCGGCAACGGGATCGCAACCCTCGCTGTTGCCCCCGCTCCTCGCTCAGCCAGTGAGCCGCCGGTCTGCACATGGGATCCGAACCCTCGGCGGGAGCGCCGCCGCGCTTCCCAAGCAGCGCACTGTAGCAATGCGCCACCAGGCCAGCCCTAATTCTTTTTATTTTTATTATCTTTTTTTTTTTCATTCACTACCCTCCACAAACTTTGGAGGTCAGAAAAAGGCAGGCATCGAGAGAGGGAAAACTTTTTTAGTTTCATCTTCATTTTGTTTCATGAAATTCTCCAGTGTAGCTGAGATCGTGCCTTGATTTTTAAAGCAACACAATTCCACCCCACACTCATTACCTTCTTTCTTCCTGGAGAAATCCCAAAACATATAATTCTATTGGAGACCAAACTGAATTCAGGAGTGTGAGCAGAGCTGGGACCACCCAGCCTCATTCCAGAAGCAAGTTCTCACCGGGGAGGTTTTCAGTGAGGCACACCTGAGCTTTCCACAGCATGTTGTTTCTGTGCCAAGAACGCGTGATCAAGTTTCTCTTGAAGACACAGCAGCTAGGTGCATAGGTCTCTAATTTCACACCCGGGCTTACACTGTCATCCACTGTCCCAGCTGACCAGGTGGGGTGTGGGGCCTGCACCTGGAATCTGGGAGGAAGGACCAGAGCCCGAGCACTGGGATGTTCCTACAGACATGAATGTGTTAACAACATCCCCTCCTATGCCTACACATCACTTTCTAGGGAACAGGGTCCGGGTTCTGGCCCAGAAGGATAGAATAGAGGCAGCAGGGAAAAGCTGTACCCAGCGAGTCTGGTGCACGGTGGACGGAGCAAATGCAGGGGGCACGGGGTGAGGAGGGTGCACGGTGGGGCCTCCGCAACCCTGAGCTGCTGTCAGGGAGGAGCCTGGGCACATCACCCATCCCCTCTCTGTGGTGTCTTACACACTCACGTGTGCATATACAAACTGTCACACAACTAGGAGGCTCACGAAGAGGCGCTGGCAGGTCAGAGAGGAGGAGCTCGTGCAGGGTTGACAGGCAGCTTGTCCCCCCAGCCACACGCAGGCTGACTTACTGTGAAGAGACAGGACAAGCAGTTCTTAATTCAAACTCTGCTGGGGCATCACACGTCTCAGCGGCTGGGGGTGTGGGACTGTCCCATAGCATTCCAACTGGCATCTGATGTAGCTGGACCATGTGCAGAGCTTAAGAAAGAAAATACAGAGTCTGAGGCCCCACCCAGACTGTGAGCAACCGCAACTCGCTTCTGCTGGTGGAGACGGGTCTCAGTAAGACCTGGGATCCCTGAGGAGTGAGACACCGTCGCTCACGTGCTGTTGGATGCCTGCTGGGCTCAGTTTTAGCCGACTGTGTTTATCCTTCATAGAAGGGCTCTGCTATGGCTCAGCTGTATCCCCCAAAGGGTCATGTGTTGGACACTTGATCTCTATTGTGACAGTGTTAAGAGGGTGGGAGCCCAATCACGGTCATTGAAAGGTGGGGCCTTGAAGAGGTGATTAGACTGGGAGGACTGTGTCCTCACGGATGGATCGATCCGTCCATGGAGTGATGGGCGTGGCTCTGGTGGCTTTACATGGGGAGTGAGTGGGCAGGTCACCTGTCTCTTGCTCAGCCCATTCTCACCATGTGACACCCCGAGTGGTCACCAAGAGTCTGTCCACCCAGAAAAAGACCCTCACCACATGTGTTCCCTGTCCTTGGACTTCCCAGCCTCCAAAACTATAAGAAATAAATTTCACTTCCTTATGAATTACCCAGTTTCAGGTATTCTGTTGTAAGCAACAGAAATGGACTAATACGGTTTCTAATCTTAAACAATGAAACGTGCCACTTCCCATGTCTGAGGGGTTCTTCTCCTGCTAGTGTCCTCCTGCATCATTAAGATTTGTGTCGATATTTTCGGCAAATATTAACCACTTGTAAAGACAATTATGAAATTCTAAAGCAGTGACATACTTGGGACCCAGGTATTTAAAGTAGAATGAAAGGGCCTTTTCCTGCCCTCGCCCAGCACGAGTATAACTACTGAACAGCTGGCAGGGTGAGCTCTCCAGCATTAACCCATTTCTTTCCGAGAAGTAATTTATTTCTTTCCCTATGAACATTAATTGAAATTTCAGTTAATCTATTTGGACTAGGGAAGGTTTGTACAAAATATCTCTGGGAGCTCATATGAAATAACAAACGCGATGCAGCTTGCTGGAAGAATTACTGCTCTTCACTTTTTAAGAAATTTCATTTCATAGATACATCTGGGAGCCGAAGTGCTGAGGATTCTTCAGTTAAAAGATATTAGGCCTGTCACTCAGAGAGCTATTCTACAGGAAAGAAAGATAAGAAAATAACAATATAAAAAATTCCTAAAGAAGTTTTTAAATGCACAATTAATAAACCATCATTTATAAAAACTGGAAAGTGTATATAGAAATAGAGACTAAAAATAGCATGAATCCCAAAACTTAGAGATCATCACTAGGTTTTGGATGTGGCTTATTCCCAGCAAAACTCACGTTGGAATCTGGGCCCTGGTGTGGTAGTGCTGGAGGTGTGTGGGTCACGGGGGTGGGTCCCCCACGAGTAGATCAGTGCCCTCCCCGGGGGTGACCGAGTGGTCTCTCGAGGTCCCTGCTACTGCAGGTTGTTAGAGGGAGTCTGGCTTCCCAGGCTCGTCTCTGGCATCCGCGCTCTCCGTG
Organism: Galeopterus variegatus; assembly: GCF_000696425.1. NCBI lineage: Eukaryota > Metazoa > Chordata > Mammalia > Dermoptera > Cynocephalidae > Galeopterus > Galeopterus variegatus. Next base: position 73,564 of record NW_007730084.1, on the reverse strand, counting down.
TGATCTGCCAGCGGCTGCCCTTCCGTTCTCCACCCACAGTGGAAGCAGCCTGAGTCCACACCAGATCCAGCTGTCCCGGAACCGTGGGCCAAGTAAACCTCTTTTTTCTATGTTACCAAGTCTCAGGCATTCGTTATAGTAACAGAAAACGGACTTGAGGTAGTTACCATGTTATGTTTGTGTGTCTTTAGCACACTTTAGTCAGATGATGATCAGGAACCACAAACACAATGTTTCTGAAACTGGCCTCTTGACCCCCCTCCAAACCGGCCCTGGCCATCTCTGTCACCTATCAGATAGCAACTCCATCCTTTCACGGGGTAATCTTTGATTTCTTTATTTCCACGCCTTGATTCCATGGGATGTCTTTCAGCGTGTGTCCAGGACCGGATGGTTTTCACCACGTCCACCTTGACTGCGCTGGCCCAGCCACCACCCACTCTCAGATGGGTCATCGGATGGGTCCTGGCAGAAGCCCCGGCTCTACCCTGCTCCTGGCACTTGCCCTCGCCCTGCACCGCATGTGGTCCAGTCTCCCACCGGGCTGTGACCTCCACGTGACAGGGGTCCGTACCCACTTTGCTCACTGTTGCCTTCGTCTTGCTCAACACAGGGCCTGACATGGTAGGAGACGGACATTTGCCGAAGGGAAAATAAATCAGTGATTGCTTCAGTATACTCTGATGTTAGCACCAGCTTTCCATCCGTTATTGGTTTCTGGTACTTTTTAACATATTGTAAAAATATTCTACATTAATTCTTTCTCTCTCAAAATTTGGCTCACTGTTTTCACATGTTTATTTTCTCTGGGGTTAGACTCCACCTTGGATCCCAATCTTTACAGAATTATGTGGAAACTAGTCAAGGAATGTTTGGAAATGTGCTATTTGGTCTTGCTAACAAGCGCGTGCGCTTCCAAAGCAGCGCGGAGCCTGAGTTTAAGGCAGCACTGAAGTGGCTTCCAGGGTTTAGAGACGAGAAAGTTTTCTTGAGAAAATACAAAAAGCTTAAGATTACAATAGGGTGGCGGGGTTTCGAGACTCAACAGAGTGTTGTGGAAGAAGAGGAAACACACTGCATAAAATTATAGCTTAAAAGTTGCTTTCGCTGTGGTACAAGAGGCTGCCCTAGAGACTGGAAACCGGGGTGCAGAGGAAGAACGGAGTGTGTGAGGAAGGGACCCACACACGGCCACGCCGGATGTGCCTGGCCATTGCAGAGCACGTGTCCACTCTGTTGATGTGACTGGTTACTTCATGCTCCACTTAATTCTTGGTCAGCTTTTACAGGGACATTTGGAGACTGTGACGTTTTAAGAAGAAATCGGAAGACTTTTGCAAGCTCAGGGTTTGTTTACTTCGTTTCTTTCTACTGATTGTTGGGCCTTTGTGTGGCTGACACCATGTGGGTGGCAATGACAGACTGGGTTTTGTGACCATGAAGTGGTGGGATCGCTATGTGAGGCTTGTCTGGTTTAGCAGGTTCTGACCGTGGGGGTCTGCGTCAGTCCTTTGCACTCCACTGACTTCATGGTCATTGGCTCCCACCTGCTCCCGCCCTGGACAGACAACCTGTGGGGACTCTGCCCCAGGCAACCTGTCCCTGTGGTCTCTGGTGGGTTTCAGGCAATGGGGGTCCCTGGCTGGATCTAAGAGAAGGGTGGGGCTGGGACACTGGCCCAGCATCCTCCGTCCTCACTGCAGGGTCCCCGTGGCCGGCCGAGTCCTGCTTCTGAGCCACAGCTTTGCTGGGGGGCCTCAGCATTTAGCAATCTCCTTCGTCTCTGACCCTCCAGGTCCCCGCTGCTCAAGGGGTGCTCCCCCACCATGTGGCTTTTACTCAACCCTGCCCATGCTTGTTGAAAACTCTTATCCAGGCCGAACACGCCATCTCTCTCCTGCAGAGCCAGGTTCCAGAGTAGAAGATGATGGATGATTGATTATCAGTTTTTTTGAACAGTTTTAGATAAGAAAATTAGAAACAGATAAATTCTCTCTACAGACAGAAGATCAACTCAGAAGTCTAGGGAGATTGGTGATGGGCTGGGACACGAGAGGGATTGTGAGAACTTCTCCGAGGAAGCAGGAACCTCCCAGGTCTGGCCTCGGTGCACTCAGCAGCCTCGTCCGAGCTGCATCCATCTGACCTGGACAGAGCGTCTGAGGTGGGTAAAGTCTTCCCCGACCGCAGAAGCCGCTGAACAGTGGGTTCCATAATACCCATGAGGACAGGATGAAGAATCGGGGGGTGTTTGCTATCATGGGGAGAATGAAAATTCTGCTAAACATCCAAAAAAATCAAGTACAGGGAGGCGGGGATGTGGCTTAGCAATAATTAGTTTTTTAAGAGTCGACAGTGTGACGTGCCAGCAGAAGGGCTGGTCTGGTCTCGGGCTGCTGCAGTGGATGTGAAAGACATCTGGGGCATCTGCTTGATCGGGGAAACGTGTTTTTAAATGGAAGCGTAAAACTGGATGTGTTCTGAAAAAACACCCAGGAAGATGAGAGCTCTCAGAATCCTGTCCTCAGAAGACTGTTGAGGACCCGGGGCTGGCAGAGCAGGTGTACTGTCTGCAAGTGCATAACGCACGAAGGGCCACCATGCAGAAGTGGACTGAACCCCAGGGGCAAGGACAAGAGGCGGCCAGTGTCAGCTCCGAGCTTGGAGTGGACGAGTCCAAGCTGGGTGTTCAGTGGTCATTCCTGGGCAGAGTCACACAGTGTGACCCTTTCCTTCCTTCAAATTCTGTAAACTACAGGCGTACACATTCTGAACATTTAACTAAAGGTTTTATTATATAAAAAAATACTCTTTAAAAATATAAAAGTAGAAAATTACTGACAAAAGAGATAATATGGCAATTTTCCCTTGCAATTATTCCTGCTAGAAATAATTTTACATATATACATATTTACGTCTATATATTTACATAGCCGCCAGAGCAGAGCACAGTTGGAGGAAAATGCTCATCTAGGAAATGTGTTCTTCGGAATTACCTGCAGTGCGGGTTCAGGAAGACAGCCTCTGGGCTGGAAGTTCATCTAGAGCACGTCTCCCTTGTGCACGTAACTCACCCTTTGCTTTGGGTTCTGGTGCAGTTTTCACATCCGCTAAAGTAGTTGATTGTATCTGTAAACACCTGTCTCAAGGGCCTTCAGATTGACAGCCGCAGGGAGGAGCAAACACCAGGCTGCCCGCCACCCCCCGCCACCCCCCGCC